>NW_027552414.1:0-98612 GCF_045843805.1 Urocitellus parryii | reverse complement strand
CTGCAAAACAACGGTTTTACCTAGAAGAACGAAATTTTGTGAGCCAAGTGGGATTAGTGTACTGATCAGTACCTGCATGTACCATCACGATTGGGTGAAACAATGTTTGCTGAGATTTCAGGAAACTCATAGTTTTTTGGAAGCTTGGCAACCCCTTTCAATGAAAGTGATTCTCATCAGTCTCTGCTTGGTGCTACTTCCATAGGACACAAACCATAGCCATGGAACCTGGAACTACATTTATGTGCCAAGTTTCAAAGAGCTAGCACAATCTGTGTTTGATTTAGAGTTCCAACTACATGTATCCATATAGGAGAAAACAGAGTGAATCCTAAACATGAAAACGGTTACTGCAAAGGAAAGGATTAACCTAGAAGAACGAAATTTGGTGAGCCAAGTGAGATTGGTGTACTGATCATTACCTGCAAGTATCATCACGATTGGGTGAAAAAATGTTTGCTGAGATTTCAGGAAACTCGTAGTTTTGGTAGATGGCAACCCCTTTGAAAGAATGTGATTCCCTTCAGTCTCTGCTTGGGGCTACTTCCATAGGACACAAACCATAATCATAGAACTTGGAACTACATTATTTTGCCACGTTTCAAAGAGCTAGCACAAACCGTGTTTGATTTAGAGTTCCAACTACATGTATCCTTATAGGAGAAAACAGAGTGAAACCTAAACATGAAAACGGTTACTGCAAAGGAACGGTTTAACCTAGAAGAACGAAATTTGGTGAGCCAAGTGGGATTGGTGTACTGATCATTAAATGGAAGGTATCATGAAGATTGGGAGAAAAAATGATTGCTGAGATTTCAGGAAACTCGTAGTTTTTTGGAAGCTTGGAAACCCCTTTCAATGAAAGTGATTCTAGTCAGTCTCTGCTTGGGGCTATTTCCATAGGACAAAAAGCATAACGATAGAACTTGGAACTACATTATTGTGCCCAGTTTCAAAGTGCTAGCACAAACCGTTTTTGATTTAGAGTTCCAACTACATGTATCCATATAGGAGAAAACAGAATGAAACCTAAATATGAAAACGGTTACTGCAAAGGCACGGTTTAACCTAGAAGAACGAAATTTGGTGAGCCAAGTGGGACTGGTGTACTGATCATTAAATGGAAGTATCATCAAGATTGGGTGAAAAAATTATTGCTGAGATTTCAGGAAACTCGTACTTTTTGGAAGCTTGGCAACCCCTTTCAATGAAAGTGATTCTCCTCAGTCTCTGCTTGGGGCTAATTCCATAGGATACAAACCATAGCCATAGAACTTGGAACTACATTATTGGGCCAAGTTTCAAAGAGCTAGCACAAACCGTGTTTGATTTAGAGTTCCAAATACATGTATCCATATAGGAGAAAACAGAGTGAAACCTAAACATGGAAACGGTTACTGCAAAGGAACGGTTTAACCTAGAAGAACGAAATTTGGTGAGCCAAGTGGGACTGGTGTACTTATCATTACCTGCAAGTATCATCAAGATTGGGTGAAAAAATGTTTGCTGAGATTTCAGGAAACTCGTATTTTTTTGGAAGCTGGCAACCCCTTTCAATGAAAGTGATTCTCGTCAGTCTCTGCTTGGGGTTACTTCCATAGGACAGAAAGCATAACGATGGAACTTGGAACTACATTATTTTGCCACGTTTCAAAGAGCTAGCACAAACCGTGTTTGATTTAGAGTTCCAATTACATGTATCCTTATAGGAGAAAACAGAGTGAAACCTAAACATGAAAACGGTTACTGCAAAGGAACGGTTTAACCTAGAAGAACGAAATTTGGTGAGCCAAGTGCGATTGGTGTACTGATCATTACATGGAAGTATCATGAAGATTGGGAGAAAAAATGATTGCTGAGATTTCAGGAAACTCGTAGTTTTTTGGAAGCTTGGAAACCCCTTTCAATGAAAGTGATTCTAGTCAGTCTCTGCTTGGGGCTATTTCCATAGGACAAAAATCATAACGATAGAACTTGGAACTACATTATTGTGCCCAGTTTCAAAGTGCTAGCACAAACCGTTTTTGATTTAGAGTTCCAACTACATGTATCCATATAGGAGAAAACAGAATGAAACCTAAATATGAAAACGGTTACTGCAAAGGAACGGTTTAACCTAGAAGAACGATACTTGGTGAGCCAAGTGGGTTTGGTGTACTGATCATTACCTGCAAGTACCATCATGATTGGGTGAAAAAATATTTGCTGAGATTTCAGAAAACTCGTAGTTTTTTGGAAGCTTGGCAACCCCTTTCAATGAAAGTGATTCTGGTCATTCTCTGCTTGGGGCCAATTCCATAGGACACAAACCATAGCCATAGAACTTGGAACTACATTATTGTGCCAAGTTTCAAAGAGCTAGCACAAACCCTGTTTGATTTAGTGTTCCAAATACATGTATCCATATAGGAGAAAACAGAGTGAAACCTAAACATGGAAACGGTTACTGCAAAGGAACGGTTTAACCTAGAAGAACGAAATTTGGTGAGCCAAGTGGGACTGGTGTACTGATCATTACCTGCAAGTATCATCAAGATTGGGTTAAAAAATGTTTGCTGAGATTTCAGGAACTCGTAGTTTTTTGGAAGCTGGCAACCCCTTTCAATTAAAGTGATTCTCGTCAGTCTCTGCTTGGGGCTACTTCCATAGGACACAAAGCATAACGACAGAACTTGGAACTACATTATTTTGCCACGCTTCAAAGAGCTAGCACAAACCGTGTTTGATTTAGAGTTCCAACTACATGTATCCTTATAGGAGAAAACAGAGTGCAACCTAAACATGAAAACGGTTACTGCAAAGGAACGGTTTAACCTAGAAGAACGCAATTTGGTGAGCCAAGTGGGATTGGTGTACTGATCATTAAATGGAAGTATCATCAAGATTGGGTGAAAAAATGATTGTTGAGATTTCAGGAAACTCGTAGTTTTTTGGAAGCTTGGCAATCCCTTTCAATGAAAGTGATTCTAGTCAGTCTCTGCATGGGGCTACTTCAATAGGACACAAACAATCGCGAAACAACTTGGAACTACATTATTGTGCCAAGTTTAAAGGGCTAGCACAAACCTTGTTTGATTTAGAGTTCCAATTACATGTATCCATATAGGAGAAAACAGAGTGGAATCTAAACATGAAAACGGTTACTGCAAAGGAACGGTTTAACCTAGAAGAACGAAATTTGGTGAGCCAAGTGGGACTGGTGTACTGATCATTAAATGGAAGTATCATCAAGATTGGGTGAAAAAATTATTGCTGAGATTTCAGGAAACTCGTACTTTTTGGAAGCTTGGCAACCCCTTTCAATGAAAGTGATTCTCCTCAGTCTCTGCTTGGGGCTAATTCCATAGGACACAAACCATAGCCATAGAACTTGGAACTACATTATTGTGCCAAGTTTCAAAGAGCTAGCACAAACCGTGTTTGATTTAGAGTTCCAAATACATGTATCCATATAGGAGAAAACAGAGTGAAACCTAAACATGGAAACGGTTACTGCAAAGGAACGGTTTAACCTAGAAGAACGAAATTTGGTGAGCCAAGTGGGACTGGTGTACTGATCATTACCTGCAAGTATCATCAAGATTGGGTGAAAAAATTTTTGCTGAGATTTCAGGAAACTCGTATTTTTTTGGAAGCTGGCAACCCCTTTCAATGAAAGTGATTCTCGTCAGTCTCTGCTTGGGGCTACTTCCATAGGACAGAAAGCATAACGATGGAACTTGGAACTACATTATTTTGCCACGTTTCAAAGAGCTAGCACAAACCGTGTTTGATTTAGAGTTCCAATTACATGTATCCTTATAGGAGAAAACAGAGTGAAACCTAAACATGAAAACGGTTACTGCAAAGGAACGGTTTAACCTAGAAGAACGAAATTTGGTGAGCCAAGTGCGATTGGTGTACTGATCATTACATGGAAGTATCATGAAGATTGGGAGAAAAAATGATTGCTGAGATTTCAGGAAACTCGTAGTTTTTTGGAAGCTTGGAAACCCCTTTCAATGAAAGTGATTCTAGTCAGTCTCTGCTTGGGGCTATTTCCATAGGACAAAAATCATAACGATAGAACTTGAAACTATATTATTGTGCCCAGTTTGAAAGTGCTAGCACAAACCGTTTTTGATTTAGAGTTCCAACTACATGTATCCATATAGGAGAAAACAGAATGAAACCTAAATATGAAAACGGTTACTGCAAAGGAACGGTTTAACCTAGAAGAACGATACTTGGTGAGCCAAGTGGGTTTGGTGTACTGATCATTACCTGCAAGTACCATCATGATTGGGTGAAAAAATATTTGCTGAGATTTCAGAAAACTCGTAGTTTTTTGGAAGCTTGGCAACCCCTTTCAATGAAAGTGATTCTGGTCATTCTCTGCTTGGGGCCAATTCCATAGGACACAAACCATAGCCATAGAACTTGGAACTACATTATTGTGCCAAGTTTCAAAGAGCTAGCACAAACCCTGTTTGATTTAGAGTTCCAAATACATGTATCCATATAGGAGAAAACAGAGTGAAACCTAAACATGGAAACGGTTACTGCAAAGGAACGGTTTAACCTAGAAGAACGAAATTTGGTGAGCCAAGTGGGACTGGTGTACTGATCATTACCTGCAAGTATCATCAAGATTGGGTTAAAAAATGTTTGCTGAGATTTCAGGAACTCGTAGTTTTTTGGAAGCTGGCAACCCCTTTCAATGAAAGTGATTCTCGTCAGTCTCTGCTTGGGGCTACTTCCATAGGACACAAAGCATAACGACAGAACTTGGAACTACATTATTTTGCCACGCTTCAAAGAGCTAGCACAAACCGTGTTTGATTTAGAGTTCCAACTACATGTATCCTTATAGGAGAAAACAGAGTGCAACCTAAACATGAAAACGGTTACTGCAAAGGAACGGTTTAACCTAGAAGAACGAAATTTGGTGAGCCAAGTGGGATTGGTGTACTGATCATTAAATGGAAGTATCATAAAGATTGGGAGAAAAAATGATTGCTGCGATTTCAGGAAACTCGTAGTTTTTTGGAAGCTTGGAAACCCCTTTCAATGAAAGTGATTCTCGTCAGTCTCTGCTTGGAGCTACTTCCATAGGACACAAACCATAGCCAGAACTTGGAACTACATTATTGTGCCAAGTTTCAAAGTGCTAGCACAAACCGTTTTTGATTTAGAGTTCCAACTACATGTATCCATATAGGAGAAAACAGAATGAAACATGAGTATGAAAACGGTTACTGCAAAGGAACGGTTTAACCTAGAAGAACGATATTTGGTGAGCCAAGTGGGATTGGTGTACTGATCATAACCTGCAAGTATCATCAAGATAGGGAGAAAAAAATATTTGCTAAGATTTCCGGAAACTCGTAGTTTTTTGGAAGCTTGGCAACCCCTTTCAATGAAAGTGATTCTCGTCAGTCTCTGCTTGGGGCTACTTCCATAGGACACAAACCATAGCCATAGAACTAGGAAATACATTACTGTGCCAAGTTTCAAAGAGCTAGCACAAACCGTGTTTAATTTAGCGTTCCAAATACATGTATCCATGTAGTAGAAAACAGAGGGAAACCAAAACATGAAAACGGTTACTGCAAAGGAACGGTTTAACCTAGAAGAACAAAATTTGGTGAGACTATTGGGATTGGTGTACTGATCATTAAATGCAAGTGTCATCAAGATTGGGTGAAAAAATTTTTGCTGAGATTTCAGGAAACTCGTAGTTTTTTGGAAGCTTGGCAACCCCTTTCGATGAAAGTGATTCTCGTCAGTCTCTGCTTGGGGCTACTTCCATAGGACACAAACCATAGCCATAGAACTTGGAACTACATTATTGTGCCAAATTTCAAAGAGTTAGCACAAACCGTGTTTGATTTAGAGTTCCCACTACATGTATCCATATAGGAGAAAACAGAGTGAAACCTAAACATGAAAACGGTTACTGCAAAGCAACGGTTTAACCTAGAAGAATGAAATTTGGTGAGCCAAGTGGGACTGGTGTACTGATCATTACCTGCAAGTATCATCAAGACTGGGTGAAAAAATGTTTGCTGAGATTTCAGGAAAATCGTAGTTTTTTGGAAGCTTGGCATCCCCTTTCAATGAAAGGGATTCTCGTCAGTCTCTGCTTGGGGCTACTTCCATAGGACACAAACGAAAACCATAGAACTTGGAACTACATTATTGTGCCAAGTTTCAAAGAGCTAGCACAAACCGTGTTTGATTTAGAGTTCCAACTACATGTATCCATATAGGAGAAAACAGAGTGAACCCTAAACATGAAAACGGATACTGCAAAGGAACGGTTTAACCTAGAAGAACGATATTTGGTTAGCCAACTGGGATTGGTGTACTGATCATTACCTGTAAGTACCATCACAATTGGGTGAAAAAATGTTTCCTGAGATTTCAGGAAACTCGTAGTTTTTTGGAGGCTTGGCAACCCCTTTCAATGAAAGTGATTCTCGTCAGTCTCTGCTTGGGGCTACTTCCATAGGACACAAACCATAGCCATAGAACTTGGAACTACATTATTGTGCCAAGTTTCAAAGAGGTAGCAAAAACCGTGTTTGAATTAAAGTTCCAAGTACATGTATCCATATAGGAGAAAACAGAGTGAAACCTAAACATGAAAACGGTTACTGCAAAGGAACGGTTTAACCTAGAAGAACGAAATTTGGTGAGCCAAGTGGGACTGGTGTACTGATATATAAATGGAAGTATCATCAAGATTGGGTAAAAAATGTTTGCTGACTTTTCAGGAAACTCGTAGTTTTTGGTAGCTTGGCAACCCCTTTCAATGAAAGTGATTCTCGTCAGTCTCTGCTCGGGGCTACTTCCATAGGACACAAACCATAGCCAGAGACAATGGAACTACATTACTGTGCCAAGTTTCAAAGAGCTAGCACAATCCGTGTTTGATTTAGAGTTCCAAATACATGTATCCATATAGTAGAAAAGAGAGGGAAACCTAAAGATGAAAACGGTTACTGCAAAGGAACGGTTTAACCTAGAACGAAATTTGGTGAACCTAGTGGGATTGGTGTACTGATCATTAAATGGAAGTGTCATCAAGATTGGGTGAAAAAATGTTTGCTGAGATTTCAGGAAACTCGTACTTTTTTGGAAGCTTGGCAACCCCTTTCAATGAAAGTGATTCTCGTCAGTCTCTGCTTGGGGCTACTTCCATAGGACACCAACCATAGCCGTAGAACTTGGAACTACATTATTGTGCCAAATTTCAAAGAGTTAGCACAAACCGCGTTTGATTTACAGTTCCCACTACATGTATCCATATAGGAGAAAACAGAGTGAAACCTAAACAGGAAAACGGTTACTGCAAAGCAACGGTTTAACCTAGAAGAATGAAATTTGGTGAGCCAAGTGGGACTGGTGTACTGATCATTACCTGCAAGTATCATCAAGATTGGGTGAAAAAATGTTTGCTGAGATTTCAGGAAACTCGTAGTTTTTTGGAAGCTTGGCAACCCCTTTCAATGAAAGTGATTCTCGTCAGTCTCCTCTTGGGGCTAATTCATTAGACACAAACCATTGCCATGAAACTTGGAACTACATTATTGTGCCAAGTTTCAAAGAGCTAGCACAAACCGTGTTTGATTTAGTGTTCCAACTACATGTATTCATATAGGATAAAAACAGAGTGAAACCTAAACATGAAAACGGTTATTGCAAAGCAACGGTTTAACCTAGAAGAACGAAATTTGGTGAGCCCTGTGGGACTGGTGTACTGATCATTACCTGCAAGTATCATTAAGATTGGGTGAAAAAATGTTTGCTGAGATTTCAGGAAACTCGTAGTTTTTTGGAAGCTTGGCAACCCCTTTCAATGAAAGTGATTGTCGTCAGTCTCTGCTTGGGGCTACTTCCATAGGACACAAACCATTGCCATAGAACTTGGAACTACATTATTGTGCCAAGTTTCAAAGAGCTAGCACAAACCGTGTTTGATTTAGAGTTCCAAATACATGTATCCATATAGCAGAAAACAGAGTGAAACCTAAACATGAAAACGGTTACTGCAAAGGAACGGTTTAACCTAGAAGAACGAAATTTGGTGAGCCAAGTGGGACTGGTGTACTGATCATTAACTGCAAGTATCATCAAGATTGGGTGAAAAAATGTTTGCTGAGATTTCAGGAAACTCGTAGTATTTTGGAAGTTTGGCAACCTCTTTCAATGAAAGTAATTCTAGTCATTCTCTGCTTGGGGCCAATTCCATAGGACACAAACCATAGCCATAGAACTTGGAACTACATTATTGTGCCAAGTTTCAAAGAGCTAGCACAAACCCTGTTTGATTTAGAGTTCCAAATACATGTATCCATATAGGAGAAAACAGAGTGAAACCTAAACATGGAAACGGTTACTGCAAAGGAACGGTTTAACCTAGAAGAACGAAATTTGGTGAGCCAAGTGGGACTGGTGTACTGATCATTACCTGCAAGTATCATCAAGATTGGGTTAAAAAATGTTTGCTGAGATTTCAGGAACTCGTAGTTTTTTGGAAGCTGGCAACCCCTTTCAATGAAAGTGATTCTCGTCAGTCTCTGCTTGGGGCTACTTCCATAGGACACAAAGCATAACGACAGAACTTGGAACTACATTATTTTGCCACGTTTCAAAGAGCTAGCACAAACCGTGTTTGATTTAGAGTTCCAACTACATGTATCCTTATAGGAGAAAACAGAGTGAACCCTAAACATGAAAACGGATACTGCAAAGGAACGGTTTAACCTAGAAGAACGATATTTGGTTAGCCAACTGGGATTGGTGTACTGATCATTACCTGTAAGTACCATCACGATTGGGTGAAAAAATGTTGGCTGAGATTTCAGGAAACTCGTAGTTTTTTGGAGGCTTGGCAACCCCTTTCAATGAAAGTGATTCTCGTCAGTCTCTGCTTGGGGCTACTTCCATAGGACACAAACCATAGCCATAGAACTTGGAACTACATTATTGTGCCAAGTTTCAAAGAGGTAGCAAAAACCGTGTTTGAATTAAAGTTCCAAGTACATGTATCCATATAGGAGAAAACAGAGTGAAACCTAAACATGAAAACGGTTACTGCAAAGGAACGGTTTAACCTAGAAGAACGAAATTTGGTGAGCCAAGTGGGACTGGTGTACTGATAATTAAATGGAAGTATCATCAAGATTGGGTAAAAAATGTTTGCTGAGATTTCAGGAAACTCGTAGTTTTTTGGTAGCTTAGCATCCCCTTTCAATGAAAGTGATTCTCGTCAGTCTCTGCTCGGGGCTACTTCCATAGGACACAAACCATAGCCAGAGACCTTGGAACTACATTACTGTGCCAAGTTTCAAAGAGCTAGCACAAACCGTGTTTGATTTAGAGTTCCAAATATATGTATCCATATAGTAGAAAAGAGAGGGAAACCTAAACATGAAAACGGTTATTGCAAAGGAACGGTTTAACCTAGAACGAAATTTGGTGAACCTAGTGGGATTGGTGTACTGATCATTAAATGGAAGTGTCATCAAGATTGGGTGAAAAAATGTTTGCTGAGATTTCAGGAAACTCGTAGTTTTTTGGAAGCTTGGCAACCCCTTTCAATGAAAGTGATTCTCGTCAGTCTCTGCTTGGGGCTACTTCCATAGGACACCAACCATAGCCGTAGAACTTGGAACTACATTATTGTGCCAAATTTCAAAGAGTTAGCACAAACCGTGTTTGATTTAGAGTTCCAAATACATGTATACATATAGGAGAAAACAGAGTGAAATCTAAACATGAAAACGGTTACTGCAAAGCAACGGTTTAACCTAGAAGAATGAAATTTGGTGAGCCAAGTGGGACTGGTGTACTGATCATTACCTGCAAGTATCATCAAGATTGGGTGAAAAAATGTTTGCTGAGATTTCAGGAAACTCGTAGTATTTTGGAAGCTTGGCAACCTCTTTCAATGAAAGTGATTCTCATCAGTCTCTGCTTGTCCTACTTCCATAGGACACAACCATAGCCATAGAACTTGGAACTACATTATTGTGCCAAGTTTCAAAGAGCTAGCACAAACCGGGTTTGATTTAGAGTTCCAAATACATGTTTCCATATAGGAGAAAACAGAGTGAAATCTAAACATGAAAACGGTTACTGCAAAGGAACGGATTAACCTAGAAGAACGAAATTTGGTTAGCCAAGTGGAACTGGTGTACTGATCCTTACCTGCAAGTATCAAGATTGGGTAAAAAAATGTTTGCTGAGATTTCAGGAAACTCGTAGTTTTTTGGAAGCTTGGCAACCCCTTTCAATGAAAGTGATTCTCGTCAGTCTCTGCTTGGGGCTACTTCCATAGGACACAAACCATAGAAATAGAAATGGGAACTACATTATTGTGCCAAGTTTCAAAGAGCTAGGACAAACCGTGTTTGATTTAGAGTTCCAACTACATGTATCCATATAGGAGAAAACAGAGTGAAACCTAAACAGGAAAACGGTTACTGCAAAGCAACGGTTTAACCTAGAAGAACGAAATTTGGTTAGCCAAGTGGAACTGGTGTACTGATCATTACCTGCAAATATCATCAAGATTGGGTGAAAAAATGTTTGCTGAGATTTCAGGAAACTCGTAGTTTCTTGGAAGCTTGGCAACCCCTTTCAATGAAAGTGATTCTCGTCAGTCTCTGCTTGGGGCTACTTCCATAGGACACAAACCATTGCCATAGAACTTGGAACTACATTATTGTGCCAAGTTTCAAAGAGCTAGCACAAACCGTGTTTGATTTAGAGTTCCAAATACATGTATCCATATAGGAGAAAACAGAGTGAAACCTAAAAATGAAAACGGTTACTGCAAAGCAACGGTTTAACCTAGTAGAACCTAATTTGGTCAGCCAAGTGGGACTGGTGTACTGATCATGACCTGCAAATATCATCAAGATTGGGTGAAAAAATGTTTGCTGAGATCTCAGGAAACACGTAGTTTTTTGGAAGCTTGGCAACCCCTTTCAATGAAAGTGATTCTCTTCAGTCTCTGCTTGGGGCTACTTCCATAGGACAAAAACCATAGCCGTAGAACTTGTAACTACATTACTGTGCCAAGTTTCAAAGAGCTAGCACAAACCGTGTTTGATTTAGAGTTCCAACTACATGTATCCATATAGGAGAAAACAGAGTGAAACCTAAACATGAAAACGGTTACTGCAAAGGGACGGTTTAACCTAGAAGAACGATATTTGGTTAGCCAAGTGGAACTGGTGTACTGATCCTTACCTGCAAGTATCAAGATTGGGTAAAAAAATGTTTGCTGAGATTTCAGGAAACTCGTAGTTTTTGGAAGCTTGGCAACCCCTTTCAATGAAAGTGATTCTCGTCAGTCTCTGCTTGGGGCTACTTCCATAGGACACAAACCATACCCATAGAAATGGGAACTACATTATTGTGCCAAGTTTCAAAGAGCTAGGACAAACCGTGTTTGATTTAGAGTTCCAACTACATGTATCCATATAGGAGAAAACAGAGTGAAACCTAAACATGAAAACAGTTACTGCAAAGGAACGGTTTAACCTAGAAGAACGAAATTTGGTCAGCCAAGTGGGATTAGTGTACTGATCATTAAATGGAAGTATTATAAAGATTGGGAGAAAAAATGTTTGCTGAGATTTCAGGAAACTCGTAGTTTTTTGGAAGCTTGGCAACCCCTTTCAATGAAAGTGATTCTCGTCAGTCTCTGCTTGGGGCTACTTCCATAGGAAACAAACCATAGCCGTAGAACTTGGAACTACATTATTGTGCCAAGTTTCAAAGAGCTAGCACAAACCGTGTTTGATTTAGAGTTCCAACTACATGTATCCATATAGGAGAAAACAGAGTGAAACCTAAACATGAAAACGGTTACTGCAAAGGGACGGTTTAACCTAGAAGAACGAAATTTGGTTAGCCAAGTGGAACTGGTGTACTGATCATTACCTGCAAATATCATCAAGATTGGGTGAAAAAATATTTGCTGAGATTTCAGGAAATTCGTAGTTTTTTGGAAGCTTGGCAACCCCTTTCAATGAAAGTGATTCTCGTCAGTCTCTGCTTGGGGCTACTTCATTAGACACAAACCATTGCCATGAAACTTGGAACTACATTATTGTGCCAAGTTTCAAAGAGCTAGCACAAACCGTGTTTGATTTAGAGTTCCAAATACATGTATCCATATAGGAGAAAACAGAATGAAACCTAAACATGAAAACGGTTACTGCAAAGGAACGGTTTAACCTAGAAGAACGAAATTTGGTGAGCCAAGTGGGACTGGTGTACTGATCATTAACTGCAAGTATCATCAAGATTGGGTGAAAAAATGTTTGCTGAGATTTCAGGAAACTCGTAGTATTTTGGAAGCTTGGCAACCTCTTTCAATGAAAGTGATTCTCATCAGTCTCTGCTTGGCCTACTTCCATAGGACACAACCATAGCCATAGAACTTGGAACTACATTGTTGTGCCAAGTTTCAAAGAGCTAGCACAAACCGGGTTTGATTTAGAGTTCCAAATACATGTTTCCATATAGGAGAAAACAGAGTGAAATCTAAACATGAAAACGGTTACTGCAAAGGAACGGATTAACCTAGAAGAACGAAATTTCGTGAGTCAAGTGGGACTGGTGTACTCATCATTACCTGCGAGTATCATCAAGATTGGGTGAAAAAATGTTTGCTGAGATTTCAGGAAACTCGTAGTTTTTTGGAAGCTTGGCAACCCCTTTCAAAGAAAGTGATTCTCGTCAGTCTCTGCTTGGGGCTACTTCCATAGAACACAAACCATAGCCATAGAACTTGGAACTACATTATTGTGCCAAGTTTCAAAGAGCTAGCACAAACCGTGTTTGATTTAGAGTTCCAAATACATGTATCCATATAGGAGAAAACAGAGTGAAACCTAAAAATGAAAATGGTTACTGCAAAGCAACGGTTTAACCTAGTAGAACCTAATTTGGTCAGCCAAGTGGGACTGGTGTACTGATCATGACCTGCAAATATCATCAAGATTGGGTGAAAAAATGTTTGCTGAGATTTGCGGAAACTCGTAGTTTTTTGGCAGCTTGGCAACCCCTTTCAATGAAAGTGATTCTCTTCAGTCTCTGCTTGGGGCTACTTCCATAGGACAAAAACCATAGCCGTAGAACTTGTAACTACATTACTGTGCCAAGTTTCAAAGAGCTAGCACAAACCGTGTTTGATTTAGAGTTCCAACTACATGTATCCATATAGGAGAAAACAGAGTGAAACCTAAACATGAAAACGGTTACTGCAAAGGGACGGTTTAACCTAGAAGAACGATATTTGGTTCGCCAAGTGGAACTGGTATACTGATGCTTACCTGCAAGTATCAAGATTGGGTAAAAAAATGTTTGCTGAAATTTCAGGAAACTCGTAGTTTTTGGAAGCTTGGCAACCCCTTTCAATGAAAGTGATTCTCGTCAGTCTCTGCTTGGGGCTACTTTATAGGACACAAACCATACCCATAGAAATGGGAACTACATTATTGTGCCAAGTTTCAAAGAGCTAGGACAAACCGTGTTTGATTTAGAGTTCCAACTACATGTATCCATATAGGAGAAAACAGAGTGAAACCTAAACATGAAAACAGTTACTGCAAAGGAACGGTTTAACCTAGAAGAACGAAATTTGGTCAGCCAAGTGGGATTGGTGTACTGATCATTAAATGGAAGTATTATAAAATTGGGAGAAAAAATGTTTGCTGAGATTTCAGGAAACTCGTAGTTTTTTGGAAACTTGGCAACCCCTTTCAATGAAAGTGATTCTCGTCAGTCTCTGCTTGGGGCTACTTCCATAGGACACAAACCATAGCCATAGAACTTGGAACTACATTATTGTGCCAAGTTTCAAAGAGATAGCGCAAACTCTGTTTGATTTAGAGTTCCAACTACATGTATCCATATAGGAGAAAACAGAGTGAAACCTAAACATGAAAACGGTTACTACAAAGCAACGGTTTAACCTAGAAGAACGAAATTTGGTGAGCCAAGTGGGATTGGTGTAGTGATCATTACCTGCAAGTATCATCAATATTGGGTGAAAAAATGTTTGCTGAGATTTCAGGAAACTCGTAGTTTTTTGGAAGCTTGGCAACCCCTTTCAATGAAAGTGATTCTCGGCTGTCTCTGCTTGGGGCTACCTCCATAGGACACAAACCATAATGATAGAACTTGGAACTACATTATTGTAACAAGTTTCAAATAGTAAGCACAAACCGTGTTTGATTTAGTGTTCCAACTACATGTATCCATATAGGAGAAAACAGAGTGAAACCTAAACATGAAAACGTTTACTACAAAGGAAGGGTTTAACCAAGAAGAACGAAATTTGTTGAGCCAAGTGGAACTGGTGTACTGATCATTACCTGCAAATATCATCAAGATTGGGTGAAAAAATGTTTGCTGAGATTTCAGGAAACTCGTAGTTTTTTGGAAGCTTGAAAGCCCTTTCAATGAAAGTGATTCTCGTCAGTCTCTGCTTGGGGCTACTTCCATAGGACACAAACCATAGAAATAGAAATGGGAACTACATTATTGTGCCAAGTTTCAAAGAGCTAGGACAAACCGTGTTTGATTTAGAGTTCCAACTACATGTATCCATATAGGAGAAAACAGAGTGAAACCTAAACATGAAAACGGTTACTGCAAAGGAACGGTTTAACCTAGAAGAACGAAATTTGGTGAGCGAAGTGGGATTGGTGTACTGATCATTAAATGGAAGTATTATAAAGATTGGGAGAAAAAATGTTTGCTGAGATTTCAGGAAACTCGTAGTTTTTTGGAAGCTTGGCAACCCCTTTCAATGAAAGTGATAATCGTCAGTCTCTGCTTGGGGCTACTTCCATAGGACACAAACCATAGCCATAGAACTTGGAACTACATTATTGTGCCAAGTTTCAAAGAGCTAGCGCAAACCGTGTTTGATTTAGAGTTCCAACTACATGTATCCATATAGGAGAAAACAGAGTGAAACCTAAACATGAAAACGGTTACTGCAAAGCAACGGTTTAACCTAGAAGAACGAAATTTGGTGAGCCAAGTGGGATTGGTGTACTGATCATTACCTGCAAGTATCATCAAGATTGGGTGAAAAAATGTTTGCTGAGATTTCAGGAAACTCGTAGTTTTTTGGAAGCTTGGCAACCCCTTTCAATGAAAGAGATTCTCTTCAGTCTCTGCTTGGGGCTACTTCCATAGGACACAAACCATAGCCATAGAACTTGGAACTACATTATTGTGCCAAGTTTCAAAGAGCTAGCACAAACCGTGTTTGATTTAGAGTTCCAACTACATGTATCCATATAGGAGAAAACAGAGTGAAACCTAAAAATGAAAACGGTTACTGCAAAGGAACGGTTTAACCTAGTAGAACGAGATTTGGTGAGCCAAGTGGGACTGGTGTGCTCATCTTTACCTGCAAGTATCATCAAGATTCGGTGAAAAAATGTTTGCTGAGATTTCAGGAAACTCGTAGTTTTTTGGAAGCTTGGCATCCACTTTCAATGAAAGTGATTCTCGTCAGTCTCTGCTTAGGGCTACATCCATTGAACAGATACCGTAGCCATAGAACTTGGAACTACATTATTGTGCCAAGTTTCAAAGAACTAGCACAAACCGTGTTTGATATAGAGTTCCAAATACATGTATCCATATAGGAGAAAACAGAGTGAAACCTAAACATGGAAACGGTTACTGCAAAGGAACGGTTTAACCTAGAAGAACGAATTTGGTGAGCCAAGTGGAACTGGTGTACTGATCATTACCTGAAAATATCATCAAGATTGGGTGAAAAAATGTTTGCTGAGATTTCAGGAAACTCGTAGTTTCTTGGAAGCTTGGCAACCCCTTTCAATGAAAGTGATTCTCGTCAGTCTCTGCTTGGGGCTACTTCCATAGGACACAAACCATAGCCATAGAAATGGGAACTACATTATTGTGCCAAGTTTCAAAGAGCTAGGACAAACCGTGTTTGAATTAGAGTTCCAACTACATGTATCCATATATGAGAAAACAGAGTGAAACCTAAACATGAAAACAGTTACTGCAAAGGAACGGTTTAAGCTAGAAGAACGAAATTTGGTGAGCCAAGTGGGATTGGTGTACTGATCATTAAATGGAAGTATTATAAAGATTGGGAGAAAAAATGTTTGCTGAGATTTCAGGAAACTCGTAGTTTTTTGGAAGCTTGGCAACCCCTTTCAATGAAAGTGATTCTCGTCAGTCTCTGCTTGGGACTACTTCCATAGGACACAAACCATAGCCATAGAACTTGGAACTACATTATTGCACCAAGTTTCAAAGAGATAGCGCAAACCGTGTTTGATTTAGAGTTCCAAATACATGTATCCATATAGGAGAAAACAGAGTGAAACCTAAACATGAAAACGGTTACTACAAAGGGACGGTTTAACCTAGAAGAATGAAATTTGGTTAGCCAAGTGTAACTGGTGTACTGATCTTTACCTGCAAGTATCATCAAGATTGGGTGAAAAAATGTTTGCTGAGATTTCCGGAAACTCGTAGTTTTTAGGAAGCTTGGCAACCCCATTCAATGAAAGTGATTCTCTTCAGTCTCTGCTTGGGGCTACTTCCATAGGAAACAAACCATAGCCGTAGAACTTGGAACTACATTATTGTGCCAAGTTTCAAAGAGCTAGCACAACCGTGTTTGATTTAGAGTTCCAACTACATGTATCCATATAGGAGAAAACAGAGTGAAACCTAAAAATGAAAACGGTTACTGCAAAGGAAGGGTTTAACCTAGTAGAACGAAATTTGGTGAGCCAAGTGAGACTGGTGTGCTGATCTTTACGTGCAAGTATCATCAAGATTGGGTGAAAAAATGTTTGCTGAGATTTCAGGAAACTCGTAGTTTTTTGGAAGCTTGGCAACCCCTTTCAATGAAAGTGATTCTCGGCTGTCTCTGCTTGGGGCTACCTCCATAGGACACAAACCATAATGATAGAACTGGGAACTACATTATTGTGCCAAGTTTCAAATAGTTAGCACAAACCGTGTTTGATTTAGTGTTCCAACTACATGTATCCATATAGGAGAAAACAGAGTGAAACCTAAACATGAAAACGTTTACTACAAAGGAAGGGTTTAACCTAGAAGAACGAAATTTGGTGAGCCAAGTGGAACTGGTGTACTGATCATTACCTGCAAATATCATCAAGATTGGGTGAAAAAATGTTTGCTGAGATTTCAGGAAACTCCTAGTTTTTGGAAGCTTGCAAGCCCTTTCAATGAAAGTGATTCTCTTCAGTCTCTGCTTGGGGCTACTTCCATAGGACACAAACCATAGCGATAGAACTTGGAACTGCATTATTTTGCAACCTTTCAAAGAGCTAGCACAAACCGTGTTTGATTTAGAGTTCCAACTACATGTATCCATATAGGAGAAAACAGAGTGAAACCTAAACATGAAAACGGTTCCTACAAAGGAACTGTTTAACCTAGAAGATCGAAATTTGGTGAGCCAAGTTGGACCGGTGTAGTGATAATTACCTGCAAGTATCATCAAGATTGTGTGAAAAAATGTTTCCTGAGATTTCCGGAAACTCGTAGTTTTTTGGAAGCTTGCCAATTCCTTTTCAATGAACGTGATTATCCTCAGTCTCTGCTTGTGGCTACTTCCATAGGACACAAACAATAGCGATAGAACTTGGAATTACATTATTGTGCCAAGTTTCAAAGAGCTAGCACAAACCGTGTTTGATTTAGAGTTCCAACTACATGTATCCATATAGGAGAAAACAGAGTGAAACCTAAATATGAAAATGGTTACTGCAAAGGACCGGTTTAACCTAGAAGAACGAAATTTGGTGACCCAAGTGGGATTGGTGTACTGATCATTACCTGCCAGTATCATCAAGAGTGAGTGAAAAAAATGTTTGCTGAGATTTCAGACAACTCGTAGTTTTTTGGAAGCTTGGCAACCCCTTTCAATGAAAGTGATTCTCGTCAGTCCATGCTTGCGGCTACTTCAATAGGACACAAACCATAGCGATAGATCTTGGAACTACATCATTGTGTCAAGTTTCAAAGAGCTAGCACAAATCGTGTTTGATTTAGAGTTCCAACTACATGTATCCATATAGGAGAAAACAGAGTGAAACCTAAACATGAAAACGGTTACTGCAAAGGAACGGTTTAACCTAGAAGAACGAAATTTGGTGAGCCAAGTGGGATTGGTGTACTGATCACTAAATGGATGTATCATCAATATTGGGTGAAAAAATGTTTGCTGAGATTTCCGGAAACTCGTAGTTTTTTGAAGCTTGGCAACCCCTTTCTATGAAAGTGATTCTCGTCAGTCTCTGCTTGGGGCTACTTCCATAGGACACAAACCATCGCGACAGAACTTGGAACTACATTATTGTGCCAAGTTTCAAAGAGCTAGCACAAACCGTGTTTGATTTAGAGTTCCAAATACGTGTATCCATATAGGAGAAAACAGAGTGAAACCTAAACATGAAAACGGTAACTGCAAAGGAACGGTCTATCCTAGAAGAACGAAATTTGGTGAGCCAAGTGGGATTGGTGTACTGATCATTACCTGCAAGTATCATCAAGATTGGTGAAAAAATGTTTGCTGAGATCTCAGGAAACTCGTAGTTTTTGGAAGCTTGGCAACCCCTTTCAATCAAAGTGATTCTCTTCAGTCTCTGCTTGGGGCTACTTCCATAGGACACAAACCATAGCCGGAGAACTTGGAACTACATTATGTGCCAAGTTTCAAAGAGCTAGCACAAACCGTGTTTGATTTAGAGTTCCAACTACATGTATCCATATAGGAGAAAACAGAGTGAAACCTAAACATGAAACGGTTACTGCAAAGGGACGGTTTAACCTAGAAGAACGAATTTTGGTTAGCCAAGTGGAACTGGTGTACTGATCCTTACCTGCAAGTATCAAGATTGGGTAAAAAAATGTTTGCTGAGATTTCAGGAAACTCGTAGTTTTTTGGAAGCTTGGCAACCCCTTTCAATGAAAGTGATTCTCGTCAGTCTCTGCTTGGGGCAACTTCCATAGGACACAAACCATAGCCATAGAAATGGGAACTACATTATTGTGCCAAGTTTCAAAGAGCTAGGACAAACCGTGTTTGATTTAGAGTTCCAACTACATGTATCCATATAGGAAAAACAGAGTGAAACCTAAATATGAAAATGGTTACTGCAAAGGACCGGTTTAACCTAGAAGAACGAAATTTGGTGACCCAAGTGGGATTGGTGTACTGATCATTACCTGCCAGTATCATCAAGAGTGAGTGAAAAAAATGTTTGCTGAGATTTCAGACAACTCGTAGTTTTTTGGAAGCTTGGCAACCCCTTTCAATGAAAGTGATTCTCGTCAGTCCATGCTTGCTGGCTACTTCAATAGGACACAAACCATAGCGATAGATCTTGGAACTACTCATTGTGTCAAGTTTCAAAGAGCTAGCACAAATCGTTGTTTGATTTAGAGTTCCAACTACATGTATCCATATAGGAGAAAACAGAGTGAAACCTAAACATGAAAACGGTTACTGCAAAGGAACGGTTTAACCTAGAAGAACGAAATGTGGTGAGCCAAGTGGGATTGGTGTACTGATCACTAAATGGATGTATCATCATATTGGGTGAAAAATGTTTGCTGAGATTTCCGGAAACTCGTAGTTTTTTGAAAGCTTGGCAACCCCTTTCTATGAAAGTGATTCTCGTCAGTCTCTGCTTGGGGCCTACTTCCATAGGACACAAACCATCGCGACAGAACTTGGAACTACATTATTGTGCCAAGTTTCAAAGAGCTAGCACAAACCGTGTTTGATTTAGAGTTCAAATACGTGTATCCATATAGGAGAAAACAGAGTGAAACCTAAACATGAAAACGGTAACTGCAAAGGAACGGTCTATCCTAGAAGAACGAAATTTGGTGAGCCAAGTGGGATTGGTGTACTGATCATTACCTGCAAGTATCATCAAGATTGGTGAAAAATGTTTGCTGAGATCTCAGGAAACTCGTAGTTTTTTGGAAGCTTGGCAACCCCTTTCAATCAAAGTGATTCTCTTCAGTCTCTGCTTGGGGCTACTTCCATAGGACACAAACCATAGCCGGAGAACTTGGAACTACATTATTGTGCCAAGTTTCAAAGAGCTAGCACAAACCGTGTTTGATTTAGAGTTCCAACTACATGTATCCATATAGGAGAAAACAGAGTGAAACCTAAACATGAAAACGGTTACTGCAAAGGGACGGTTTAACCTAGAAGAACGAAATTTGGTTAGCCAAGTGGAACTGGTGTACTGATCCTTACCTGCAAGTATCAAGATTGGGTAAAAAAATGTTTGCTGAGATTTCAGGAAACTCGTAGTTTTTTGGAAGCTTGGCACCCTTTCAATGAAAGTGATTCTCGTCAGTCTCTGCTTGGGGCAACTTCCATAGGACACAAACCATAGCCATAGAAATGGGAACTACATTATTGTGCCAAGTTTCAAAGAGCTAGACAAACCGTGTTTGATTAGAGTTCCAACTACATGTATCCATATAGGAGAAAACAGAGTGAAACCTAAACATGAAAACGGTTACTGCAAACGAACGATTTAACCTAGAAGAACGAAATTTGGTGAGCCAAGTGGGATTGGTGTACTGATCATTAAATGGAAGTATTATAAAGATTGGGAGAAAAAATATTTGCTCAGATTTAAGGAAACTCGTAGTTTTTTGGAAGCTTGGCAACCCCTTTCAATGAAAGTGATTCTCGTCAGTCTCTGCTTGCGGCTACTTCAATAGGACACAAACCATAGCCATAGAACTTGGAACTAAATCATTGTGCCAAGTTTCAAAGAGCTAGCGCAAACCGTGATTGATTTAGAGTTCCAACTACATGTATCCATATAGGAGAAAACAGAGTGAAACCTAAACATGAAACTGCAAAGCAACGGTTTAACCTAGAAGAACGAAATTTGGTGAGCCAAGTGGGATTGGTGTACTGATCATTTCCTGCAAGTATCATCAAGATGGGGTGAAAAAATGTTTGCTGAGATTTCAGGAAACTCGTAGTTTTTTGGAAGCTTGCAAGCCCTTTCAATGAAAGTGATTCTCGTCAGTCTCTGCTTGGGGCTACTTCCATAGGACACAAACCATAGAAATAGAAATGGGAACTACATTATTGTGCCAAGTTTCAAAGAGCTAGGACAAACCGTGTTTGATTTAGAGTTCCAACTACATGTATCCATATAGGAGAAAACAGAGTGAAACCTAAACATGAAAACGGTTACTGCAAAGGAACGGTTTAACCTAGAAGAACGAAATTTGGTGAGCGAATTGGGATTGGTGTACTGATCATTAAATGGAAGTATTATAAAGATTGGGAGAAAAAATGTTTGCTGAGATTTCAGGAAACTCGTAGTTTTTTGGAAGCTTGGCAACCCCTTTCAATGAAAGTGATAATCGTCAGTCTCTGCTTGGGGCTACTTCCATAGGACACAACCATAGCCATAGAACTTGGAACTACATTATTGTGCCAAGTTTCAAAGAGCTAGCGCAAACCGTGTTTGATTTAGAGTTCCAACTACATGTATCCATATAGGAGAAAACAGAGTGAAACCTAAACATGAAAACGGTTACTGCAAAGGGACGGTTTAACCTAGAAGAACGAAATTTGGTTAGCCAAGTGGAACTGGTGTACTGATCCTTACCTGCAAGTATCAAGATTGGGTAAAAAAATGTTTGCTGAGATTTCAGGAAACTCGTAGTTTTTTGGAAGCTTGGCAACCCCTTTCAATGAAAGTGATTCTCGTCAGTCTCTGCTTGGGGCAACTTCCATAGGACACAAACCATAGCCATAGAAATGGGAACTACATTATTGTGCCAAGTTTCAAAGAGCTAGGACAAACCGTGTTTGATTTAGAGTTCCAACTACATGTATCCATATAGGAGAAAACAGAGTGAAACCTAAACATGAAAACGGTTACTGCAAACGAACGATTTAACCTAGAAGAACGAAATTTGGTGAGCCAAGTGGGATTGGTGTACTGATCATTAAATGGAAGTATTATAAAGATTGGGAGAAAAAATATTTGCTCAGATTTAAGGAAACTCGTAGTTTTTTGGAAGCTTGGCAACCCCTTTCAATGAAAGTGATTCTCGTCAGTCTCTGCTTGCGGCTACTTCAATAGGACACAAACCATAGCCATAGAACTTGGAACTAAATCATTGTGCCAAGTTTCAAAGAGCTAGCGCAAACCGTGATTGATTTAGAGTTCCAACTACATGTATCCATATAGGAGAAAACAGAGTGAAACCTAAACATGAAAACGGTTACTGCAAAGCAACGGTTTAACCTAGAAGAACGAAATTTGGTGAGCCAAGTGGGATTGGTGTACTGATCATTTCCTGCAAGTATCATCAAGATGGGGTGAAAAAATGTTTGCTGAGATTTCAGGAAACTCGTAGTTTTTTGGAAGCTTGCAAGCCCTTTCAATGAAAGTGATTCTCGTCTGTCTCTGCTTGGGGCTACTTCCATAGGACACAAACCATAGAAATAGAAATGGGAACTACATTATTGTGCCAAGTTTCAAAGAGCTAGGACAAACCGTGTTTGATTTAGAGTTCCAACTACATGTATCCATATAGGAGAAAACAGAGTGAAACCTAAACATGAAAACGGTTACTGCAAAGGAACGGTTTAACCTAGAAGAACGAAATTTGGTGAGCGAAGTGGGATTGGTGTACTGATCATTAAATGGAAGTATTATAAAGATTGGGAGAAAAAATGTTTGCTGAGATTTCAGGAAACTCGTAGTTTTTTGGAAGCTTGGCAACCCCTTTCAATGAAAGTGATAATCGTCAGTCTCTGCTTGGGGCTACTTCCATAGGACACAACCATAGCCATAGAACTTGGAACTACATTATTGTGCCAAGTTTCAAAGAGCTAGCGCAAACCGTGTTTGATTTAGAGTTCCAACTACATGTATCCATATAGGAGAAAACAGAGTGAAAACTAAACATGAAAACGGTTACTGCAAAGCAACGGTTTAACCTAGAAGAACGAAATTTGGTGAGCCAAGTGGGATTGGTGTACTGATCATTACCTGCAAGTATCATCAAGATTGGGTGAAAAAATGTTTGCTGAGATTTCAGGAAACTCGTAGTTTTTTGGAAGCTTGGCAACCCCTTTCAATGAAAGTGATTCTCTTCAGTCTCTGCTTGGGGCTACTTCCATAGGACACAAACCATAGCCATAGAACTTGGAACTACATTATTGTGCCAAGTTTCAAAGAGCTAGCACAAACCGTGTTTGATTTAGAGTTCCAACTACATGTATCCATATAGGAGAAAACAGAGTGAAACCTAAAAATGAAAACAGTTACTGCAAAGGAGCGGTTTAACCTAGTAGAACGAAATTTGGTGAGCCAAGTGGGACTGGTGTGCTCATCTTTACCTGCAAGTATCATCAAGATTGGGTGAAAAAATGTTTGCTGAGATTTCAGGAAACTCGTAGTTTTTTGGAAGCTTGGCATCCACTTTCAATGAAAGTGATTCTCGTCAGTCTCTGCTTAGGGCTACTTCCATTGAACAGATACCGTAGCCATAGAACTTGGAACTACATTATTGTGCCAAGTTTCAAAGAACTAGCACAAACCGTGTTTGATATAGAGTTCCAAATACATGTATCCATATAGGAGAAAACAGAGTGAAACCTAAACATGGAAACGGTTACTGCAAAGGAACGGTTTAACCTAGAAGAACGAAATTTGGTGAGCCAAGTGGGATTGGTGTACTGATCACTAAATGGATGTATCATCAATATTGGGTGAAAAAATGTTTGCTGAGATTTCCGGAAACTCGTAGTTTTTTGAAAGCTTGGCAACCCCTTTCTATGAAAGTGATTCTCGTCAGTCTCTGCTTGGGGCTACTTCCATAGGACACAAACCATCGCGACAGAACTTGGAACTACATTATTGTGCCAAGTTTCAAAGAGCTAGCACAAACCGTGTTTGATTTAGAGTTCCAAATACGTGTATCCATATAGGAGAAAACAGAGTGAAACCTAAACATGAAAACGGTAACTGCAAAGGAACGGATTATCCTAGAAGAACGAAACTTGGTGAGCCAAGTGGGATTGGTGTACTGATCATTACCTGCAAGTATCATCAAGATTGGTGAAAAAATGTTTGCTGAGATCTCAGGAAACTCGTAGTTTTTTGGAAGCTTGGCAACCCCTTTCAATGAAAGTGATTCTCTTCAGTCTCTGCTTGGGGCTACTTCCATAGGACACAAACCATAGCCATAGAACTTGGAACTACATTATTGTGCCAAGTTTCAAAGAGCTAGCACAAACCGTGTTTGATTTAGAGTTCCAACTACATGTATCCATATAGGAGAAAACAGAGTGAAACCTAAACATGAAAACGGTTACTGCAAAGGGACGGTTTAACCTAGAAGAACGAAATTTGGTTAGCCAAGTGGAACTGGTGTACTGATCCTTACCTGCAAGTATCAAGATTGGGTAAAAAAATGTTTGCTGAGATTTCAGGAAACTCGTAGTTTTTTGGAAGCTTGGCAACCCCTTTCAATGAAAGTGATTCTCGTCAGTCTCTGCTTGGGGCAACTTCCATAGGACACAAACCATAGCCATAGAAATGGGAACTACATTATTGTGCCAAGTTTCAAAGAGCTAGGACAAACCGTGTTTGATTTAGAGTTCCAACTACATGTATCCATATAGGAGAAAACAGAGTGAAACCTAAACATGAAAACGGTTACTGCAAACGAACGATTTAACCTAGAAGAACGAAATTTGGTGAGCCAAGTGGGATTGGTGTACTGATCACTAAATGGAAGTATTATAAAGATTGGGAGAAAAAATATTTGCTCAGATTTCAGGAAACTCGTAGTTTTTTGGAAGCTTGGCAACCCCTTTCAATGAAAGTGATTCTCATCAGTCTCTGCTTGCGGCTACTTCAATAGGACACAAACCATAGCCATAGAACTTGGAACTAAATCATTGTGCCAAGTTTCAAAGAGCTAGCGCAAACCGTGATTGATTTAGAGTTCCAACTACATGTATCCATATAGGAGAAAACAGAGTGAAACCTAAACATGAAAACGGTTACTGCAAAGCAACGGTTTAACCTAGAAGAACGAAATTTGGTGAGCCAAGTGGGATTGGTGTACTGATCATTTCCTGCAAGTATCATCAAGATTGGGTGAAAAAATGTTTGCTGAGATTTCCGGAAACTCGTTGTTTTTAGGAAGCTTGGCAACCCCATTCAATGAAAGTGATTCTCTTCAGTCTCTGCGTGGGGCTACTTCCATAGGAAACAAACCATAGCCGTAGAACTTGGAACTACATTATTGTGCCAAGTTTCAAAGAGCTAGCACAAACCGTGTTTGATTTAGAGTTCCAACTACATGTATCCATATAGGAGAAAACAGAGTGAAACCTAAACATGGAAACGGTTACTGCAAAGGAACGGTTTAACCTAGAAGAACGAAATTTGGTGAGCCAAGTGGAACTGGTGTACTGATCATTACCTGCAAATATCATCAAGATATGGTGAAAAAATGTTTGCTAAGATTTCAGGAAACTCGTAGTTTTTTGGAAGCTTGCAAGCCCTTTCAATGAAAGTGATTCTCGTCAGTCTCTGCTTGGGGCTACTTCCATAGTACACAAACCATTGCCATAGAACTTGGAACTACATTATTGTGCCAAGTTTCAAAGAGCTACCACAAACCGTGTTTGATTTAGAGTTCCAAATACATGTATCCATATAGGAGAAAACAGAGTGAAACCTAAAAATGAAAACGGTTACTGCAAAGCAACGGTTTAACCTAGAAGAACGAAATTTGGTCAGCCAAGTGGGACTGGTGTACTGATCCTTACCTGCAAGTATCATCAAGATTGGGTAAAAAAATGTTTGCTGAGATTTCAGGAAACTCGTAGTTTCTTGGAAGCTTGGCAACCCCTTTCAATGAAAGTGATTCTTGTCAGTCTCTGCTTGGGGCTACTTCCATAGGACACAAACCATAGCCATAGAAATGGGAACTACATTATTGTGCCAAGTTTCAAAGAGCTAGGACAAACCATGTTTGATTTAGAGTTCCAACTACATGTATCCATATATTAGAAAACAGAGTGAAACCTAAACATGAAAACGGTTACTGCAAAGGAACGGTTTAACCTAGAAGAACGAAATTTGGTGAGCCGAGTTGGATTGTTGTACTGATCATTAAATGGAAGTATTATAAATATTGGGAGAAAAAATGTTTGCTGAGATTTCAGGAAACTCATAGTTTTTTGGAAGCTTGGCAACCCCTTTCAATGAAAGTGATTCTCGTCAGTCTGTACTTGGGGCTACTTCCATAGGACACAAACCATAGCCATAGAACTTGGAACTACATTATTGTGCCAAGTTTCAAAGAGCTAGCGCAAACCGTGTTTGATTTAGAGTTCCAACTACATGTATCCATATAGGAGAAAACAGAGTGAAACCTAAACATGAAAACGGTTACTGCAAAGCGACGGTTTAACCTAGAAGAACGAAATTTGGTGAGCCAAGTGGGATTGGTGTACTGATCATTACCTGCAAGTATCATCAAGATTGGGTGAAAAAATGTTTGCTGAGATTTCCGGAAACTCATAGTTTTTTGGAAGCTTGGCAACCCCTTTCAATGAAAGTGATTCTCGTCAGTCTCTGCTTGGGGCTACTTCCATAGGACACAAACCATACCCATAGAACTTGGAACAACATTATTGTGCCAAGTTTCAAAGAGCTAGCACAACCGTGTTTGATTTAGAGTTCCAACTACATGTATTCATAAAGGAGAAAACAGAGTGATACCTAAAAATGAAAACGGTTACTGCAAAGGAAGGGTTTAACCTAGTAGAACGAAATTTGGTGAGCCAAGTGGGACTGGTGTGCTGATCTTTACCTGCAAGTATCATCAAGATTGGGTGAAAAAATGTTTGCTGAGATTTCAGGATACTCGTAGTTTTTTGGAAGCTTGGCAACCCCTTTCAATGAAAGTGATTCTCGGCTGTCACTGCTTGGGGCTACCTCCATAGGACACAAACCATAATGATAGAACTTGGAACTACATTATTGTGCCAAGTTTCAAAGAGTTAGCACAAACCGTGTTTGATTTAGTGTTCCAACTACATGTATCCATATAGGAGAAAACAGAGTGAAACCTAATCATGAAAACGGTTACTACAAAGGAAGGGTTTAACCTAGAAGAACGAAATTTGGTGAGCCAAGTGGAACTGGTGTACTGATCATTACCTGCAAATATCATCAAGATTGGGTGAAAAAATGTTTGCTGAGATATCAGGAAACTCGTAGTTTTTTGGAAGCTTGCAAGCCCTTTCAATGAAAGTGATTCTCGTCAGTCTCTGCTTGGGGCTACTTCCATAGGACACAAACCATAGGGATAGAACTTGGAACTGCATTATTTTGCAACCTTTCAAAGAGCTAGCACAAACCGTGTTTGATTTAGAGTTCCAACTACATGTATCCATATAGGAGAAAACAGAGTGAAACCTAAACATGGAAACGGTTACTGCCAAAGGAACGGTTTAACCTAGAAGAACGAAATTGGTGAGCCAAGTGGGATTGGTGTACTGATCACTAAATGGATGTATCATCAATATTGGGTGAAAAAATGTTTGCTGAGATTTCCGGAAACTCGTAGTTTTTTGAAAGCTTGGCAACCCCTTTCTATGAAAGTGATTCTCGTCAGTCTCTGCTTGGGGCTACTTCCATAGGACACAAACCATCGCGACAGAACTTGGAACTACATTATTGTGCCAAGTTTCAAAGAGCTAGCACAAACCGTGTTTGATTTAGAGTTCCAAATACGTGTATCCATATAGGAGAAAACAGAGTGAAACCTAAACATGAAAACGGTAACTGCAAAGGAACGGTCTATCCTAGAAGAACGAAATTTGGTGAGCCAAGTGGGATTGGTGTACTGATCATTACCTGCAAGTATCATCAAGATTGGTGAAAAAATGTTTGCTGAGATCTCAGGAAACTCGTAGTTTTTTGGAAGCTTGGCAACCCCTTTCAATGAAAGTGATTCTCTTCAGTCTCTGCTTGGGGCTACTTCCATAGGACACAAACCATAGCCGTAGAACTTGGAACTACATTATTGTGCCAAGTTTCAAAGAGCTAGCACAAACCGTGTTTGATTTAGAGTTCCAACTACATGTATCTATATAGGAGAAAACAGAGTGAAACCTAAACATGAAAACGGTTACTGCAAAGGGACGGTTTAACCTAGAAGAACGAAATTTGGTTAGCCAAGTGGAACTGGTGTACTGATCCTTACCTGCAAGTATCAAGATTGGGGTAAAAAAATGTTTGCTGAGTTTTCAGGAAACTCGTAGTTTTTTGGAAGCTTGGCAACCCCTTTCAATGAAAGTGATTCTCGTCAGTCTCTGCTTGGGGCAACTTCCATAGGACACAAACCATAGCCATAGAAATGGGAACTACATTATTGTGCCAAGTTTCAAAGAGCTAGCACAAACCGTGTTTGATTTAGAGTTCCAACTACATGTATCCATATAGGAGAAAACAGAGTGAAACCTAAACATGAAAACGGTTACTGCAAACGAACGATTTAACCTAGAAGAACGAAATTTGGTGAGCCAAGTGGGATTGGTGTACTGATCATTAAATGGAAGTATTATAAAGATTGGGAGAAAAAATATTTGCTCAGATTTAAGGAAACTCGTAGTTTTTTGGAAGCTTGGCAACCCCTTTCAATGAAAGTGATTCTCGTCAGTCTCTGCTTGCGGCTACTTCAATAGGACACAAACCATAGCCATAGAACTTGGAACTAAATCATTGTGCCAAGTTTCAAAGAGCTAGCGCAAACCGTGATTGATTTAGAGTTCCAACTACATGTATCCATATAGGAGAAAACAGAGTGAAACCTAAACATGAAAACGGTTACTGCAAAGCAACGGTTTAACCTAGAAGAACGAAATTTGGTGAGCCAAGTGGGATTGGTGTACTGATCATTTCCTGCAAGTATCATCAAGATGGGGTGAAAAAATGTTTGCTGAGATTTCAGGAAACTCGTAGTTTTTTGGAAGCTTGCAAGCCCTTTCAATGAAAGTGATTCTCGTCAGTCTCTGCTTGGGGCTACTTCCATAGGACACAAACCATAGAAATAGAAATGGGAACTACATTATTGTGCCAAGTTTCAAAGAGCTTAGGACAAACCGTGTTTGATTTAGAGTTCCAACTACATGTATCCATATAGGAGAAAACAGAGTGAAACCTAAACATGAAAACGGTTACTGCAAAGGAACGGTTTAACCTAGAAGAACGAAATTTGGTGAGCGAAGTGGGATTGGTGTACTGATCATTAAATGGAAGTATTATAAAGATTGGGAGAAAAAATGTTTGCTGAGATTTCAGGAAACTCGTAGTTTTTTGGAAGCTTGGCAACCCCTTTCAATTAAAGTGATAATCGTCAGTCTCTGCTTGGGGCTACTTCCATAGGACACAAACCATAGCCATAGAACTTGGAACTACATTATTGTGCCAAGTTTCAAAGAGCTAGCGCAAACCGTGTTTGATTTAGAGTTCCAACTACATGTATCCATATAGGAGAAACAGAGTGAAAACTAAACATGAAAACGGTTACTGCAAAGCAACGGTTTAACCTAGAAGAACGAAATTTGGTGAGCCAAGTGGGATTGGTGTACTGATCATTACCTGCAAGTATCATCAAGATTGGGTGAAAAAATGTTTGCTGAGATTTCAGGAAACTCGTAGTTTTTTGGAAGCTTGGCAACCCCTTTCAATGAAAGTGATTCTCTTCAGTCTCTGCTTGGGGCTACTTCCATAGGACACAAACCATAGCCATAGAACTTGGAACTACATTATTGTGCCAAGTTTCAAAGAGCTAGCACAAACCGTGTTTGATTTAGAGTTCCAACTACATGTATCCATATAGGAGAAAACAGAGTGAAACCTAAAAATGAAAACGGTTACTGCAAAGGAACGGTTTAACCTAGTAGAACGAAATTTGGTGAGCCAAGTGGGACTGGTGTGCTCATCTTTACCTGCAAGTATCATCAAGATTCGGTGAAAAAATGTTTGCTGAGATTTCAGGAAACTCGTAGTTTTTTGGAAGCTTGGCATCCACTTTCAATGAAAGTGATTCTCGTCAGTCTCTGCTTAGGGCTACTTCCATTGAACAGATACCGTAGCCATAGAACTTGGAACTACATTATTGTGCCAAGTTTCAAAGAACTAGCACAAACCGTGTTTGATATAGAGTTCCAAATACATGTATCCATATAGGAGAAAACAGAGTGAAACCTAAACATGGAAACGGTTACTGCAAAGGAACGGTTTAACCTAGAAGAACGAAATTTGGTGAGCCAAGTGGAACTGGTGTACTGATCATTACCTGAAAATATCATCAAGATTGGGTGAAAAAATGTTTGCTGAGATTTCAGGAAACTCGTAGTTTTTTGGAAGCTTGCAAGCCCTTTCAATGAAAGTGATTCTCGTCAGTCTCTGCTTGGGGCTACTTCCATAGTACACAAACCATTGCCATAGAACTTGGAACTACATTATTGTGCCAAGTTTCAAAGAGCAACCACAAACCGTGTTTGATTTAGAGTTCCAAATACATGTATCCATATAGGAGAAAACAGAGTGAAACCTAAAAATGAAAACGGTTACTGCAAAGCAACGGTTAACCTAGAAGAACGAAATTTGGTTAGCCAAGTGGGACTGGTGTACTGATCCTTACCTGCAAGTATCATCAAGATTGGGTAAAAAAAATGTTTGCTGAGATTTCAGGAAACTCGTAGTTTCTTGGAAGCTTGGCAACCCCTTTCAATGAAAGTGATTCTCGTCAGTCTCTGCTTGGGGCTACTTCCATAGGACACAAACCATAGCTATAGAAATGGGAACTACATTATTGTGCCAAGTTTCAAAGAGCTAGGAGAAACCGTGTTTGATTTAGAGTTCCAACTACATGTATCCATATATGAGAAAACAGAGTGAAACCTAAACATGAAAACAGGTACTGCAAAGGAACGGTTAACCTAGAAGAACGAAATTTGGTGAGCCAAGTGGGATTGGTGTACTGATCATTAAATGGAAGTATTATAAAGATTGGGAGAAAAAATGTTTGCTGAGATTTCAGGAAACTCGTAGTTTTTTGGAAGCTTGGCAACCCCTTTCAATGAAAGTGATTCTCGTCAGTCTCTGCTTGGGGCTACTTCCATAGGACACAAACCATAGCCATAGAACTTGGAACTACATTATTGTGCCAAGTTTCAAAGAGATAGCGCAAACCGTGTTTGATTTAGAGTTCCAAATACATGTATCCATATAGGCGAAAACAGAGTGAAACCTAAACATGAAAACGGTTACTACAAAGGGACGGTTTAACCTAGAAGAACGAAATTTGGTTAGCCAAGTGTAACTGGTGTACTGATCTTTACCTGCAAGTATCATCAAGATTGGGTGAAAAAATGTTTGCTGAGATTTCCGGAAACTCGTAGTTTTTAGGAAGCTTGGCAACCCCATTCAATGAAAGTGATTCTCTTCAGTCTCTGCTTGGGGCTACTTCCATAGGAAACAAACCATAGCCGTAGAACTTGGAACTACATTATTGTGCCAAGTTTCAAAGAGCTAGCACAACCGTGTTTGATTTAGAGTTCCAACTACATGTATCCATATAGGAGAAAACAGAGTGAAACCTAAACATGAAAACGGTTCCTACAAAGGAACTGTTTAACCTAGAAGATCGAAATTTGGTGAGCCAAGTTGGACCGGTGTAGTGATAATTACCTGCAAGTATCATCAAGATTGTGTGAAACAATGTTTCCTGAGATTTCCGGAAACTCGTAGTTTTTTGGAAGCTTGCCAATCCCTTTCAATTAAAGTGATTATCCTCAGTCTCTGCTTGTGGCTACTTCCATAGGACACAAACAATAGCGATAGAACTTGGAATTACATTATTGTGCCAAGTTTCATAGAGCTAGCACAAACCGTGTTTGATTTAGAGTTCCAACTACATGTATCCATATAGGAGAAAACAGAGTGAAACCTAAACATGAAAATGGTTACTGCAAAGGACCGGTTTAACCTAGAAGAACGAAATTTGGTGACCCAAGTGGGATTGGTGTACTGATCATTACCTGCCAGTATCATCAAGAGTGAGTGAAAAAAATGTTTGCTGAGATTTCAGACAACTCGTAGTTTTTTGGAAGCTTGGCAACCCCTTTCAATGAAAGTGATTCTCGTCAGTCCATGCTTGCGGCTACTTCAATAGGACACAAACCATAGCGATAGATCTTGGAACTACATCATTGTGTCAAGTTTCAAAGAGCTAGCACAAATCGTGTTTGATTTAGAGTTCCAACTACATGTATCCATATAGGAGAAAACAGAGTGAAACCTAAACATGAAAACGGTTACTGCAAAGGAACGGTTTAACCTAGAAGAACGAAATTTGGTGAGCCAAGTGGGATTGGTGTACTGATCACTAAATGGATGTATCATCAATATTGGGTGAAAAAATGTTTGCTGAGATTTCCGGAAACTCGTAGTTTTTTGAAAGCTTGGCAACCCCTTTCTATGAAAGTGATTCTCGTCAGTCTCTGCTTGGGGCTACTTCCATAGGACACAAACCATCGCGACAGAACTTGGAACTACATTATTGTGCCAAGTTTCAAAGAGCTAGCACAAACCGTGTTTGATTTAGAGTTCCAAATACGTGTATCCATATAGGAGAAAACAGAGTGAAACCTAAACATGAAAACGGTAACTGCAAAGGAACGGTCTATCCTAGAAGAACGAAATTTGGTGAGCCAAGTGGGATTGGTGTACTGATCATTACCTGCAAGTATCATCAAGATTGGTGAAAAAATGTTTGCTGAGATCTCAGGAAACTCGTAGTTTTTTGGAAGCTTGGCAACCCCTTTCAATGAAAGTGATTCTCTTCAGTCTCTGCTTGGGGCTACTTCCATAGGACACAAACCATAGCCGTAGAACTTGGAACTACATTATTGTGCCAAGTTTCAAAGAGCTAGCACAAACCGTGTTTGATTTAGAGTTCCAAATACATGTATCCATATAGGAGAAAACAGAGTGAAACCTAAACATGAAAACGGTTACTGCAAAGGGACGGTTTAACCTAGAAGAACGAAATTTGGTTAGCCAAGTGGAAGTGGTGTACTGATCCTTACCTGCAAGTATCAAGATTGGGTAAAAAAATGTTTGCTGAGATTTCAGGAAACTCGTATTTTTTTGGAAGCTTGCAACCCCTTTCAATGAAAGTGATTCTCGTCAGTCTCTGCTTGGGGCTACTTCCATAGGACACAAACCATAGCCATAGAAATGGGAACTACATTATTGTGCCAAGTTTCAAAGAGCTAGGACAAACCGTGTTTGATTTAGAGTTCCAACTACAGGTATCCATATAGGAGAAAACAGAGTGAAACCTAAACATGAAAACGGTTACTGCAAACGAACGATTTAACCTAGAAGAACGAAATTTGGTGAGCCAAGTGGGATTGGTGTACTGATCATTAAATGGAAGTATTATAAAATTGGGAGAAAAAATATTTGCTCAGATTTCAGGAAACTCGTAGTTTTTTGGAAGCTTGGCAACCCCTTTCAATGAAAGTGATTCTCGTCAGTCTCTGCTTGCGGCTACTTCAATAGGACACAAACCATAGCCATAGAACTTGGAACTAAATCATTGTGCCAAGTTTCAAAGAGCTAGCGCAAACCGTGATTGATTTAGAGTTCCAACTACATGTATCCATATAGGAGAAAACAGAGTGAAACCTAAACATGAAAACGGTTACTGCAAAGCAACGGTTTAACCTAGAAGAACGAAATTTGGTGAGCCAAGTGGGATTGGTGTACTGATCATTTCCTGCAAGTATCATCAAGATTGGGTGAAAAAATGTTTGCTGAGATTTCCGGAAACTCGTTGTTTTTAGGAAGCTTGGCAACCCCATTCAATGAAAGTGATTCTCTTCAGTCTCTGCGTGGGGCTACTTCCATAGGAAACAAACCATAGCCGTAGAACTTGGAACTACATTATTGTGCCAAGTTTCAAAGAGCTAGCACAAACCGTGTTTGATTTAGAGTTCCAACTACATGTATCCATATAGGAGAAAACAGAGTGAAACCTAAACATGGAAACGGTTACTGCAAAGGAACGGTTTAACCTAGAAGAACGAAATTTGGTGAGCCAAGTGGAACTGGTGTACTGATCATTACCTGCAAATATCATCAAGATTGGGTGAAAAAATGTTTGCTAAGATTTCAGGAAACTCGTAGTTTTTTGGAAGCTTGCAAGCCCTTTCAATGAAAGTGATTCTCGTCAGTCTCTGCTTGGGGCTACTTCCATAGTACACAAACCATTGCCATAGAACTTGGAACTACATTATTGTGCCAAGTTTCAAAGAGCTACCACAAACCGTGTTTGATTTAGAGTTCCAAATACATGTATCCATATAGGAGAAAACAGAGTGAAACCTAAACATGAAAACGGTTACTGCAAAGCAACGGTTTAACCTAGAAGAACGAAATTTGGTCAGCCAAGTGGACTGGTGTACTGATCCTTACCTGCAAGTATCATCAAGATTGGGTAAAAAAATGTTTGCTGAGATTTCAGGAAACTCGTAGTTTCTTGGAAGCTTGGCAACCCCTTTCAATGAAAGTGATTCTCGTCAGTCTCTGCTTGGGGCTACTTCCAGAGGACACAAACCATAGCCATAGAAATGGGAACTACATTATTGTGCCAAGTTTCAAAGAGCTAGGACAAACCGTGTTTGATTTAGAGTTCCAACTACATGTATCCATATATTAGAAAACAGAGTGAAACCTAAACATGAAAACGGTTGCTGCAAAGGAACGGTTTAACCTAGAAGAACGAAATTTGGTGAGCCGAGTTGGATTGTTGTACTGATCATTAAATGGAAGTATTATAAATATTGGGAGAAAAAATGTTTGCTGAGATTTCAGGAAACCTCGTAGTTTTTTGGAAGCTTGGCAACCCCTTTCAATGAAAGTGATTCTCGTCAGTCTGTACTTGGGGCTACTTCCATAGGACACAAACCATACCCATAGAACTTGGAACAACATTATTGTGCCAAGTTTCAAAGAGCTAGCACAACCGTGTTTGATTTAGAGTTCCAACTACATGTATTCATAAAGGAGAAAACAGAGTGATACCTAAAAATGAAAACGGTTACTGCAAAGGAAGGGTTTAACCTAGTAGAACGAAATTTGGTGAGCCAAGTGGGACTGGTGTGCTGATCTTTACCTGCAAGTATCATCAAGATTGGGTGAAAAAATGTTTGCTGAGATTTCAGGATACTCGTAGTTTTTTGGAAGCTTGGCAACCCCTTTCAATGAAAGTGATTCTCGGCTGTCACTGCTTGGGGCTACCTCCATAGGACACAAACCATAATGATAGAACTTGGAACTACATTATTGTGCCAAGTTTCAAAGAGTTAGCACAAACCGTGTTTTGATTTAGTGTTCCAACTACATGTATCCATATAGGAGAAAACAGAGTGAAACCTAAACATGAAAACGGTTACTACAAAGGAAGGGTTTAACCTAGAAGAACGAAATTTGGTGAGCCAAGTGGAACTGGTGTACTGATCATTACCTGCAAATATCATCAAGATTGGGTGAAAAAATGTTTGCTGAGATTTCAGGAAACTCGTAGTTTTTTGGAAGCTTGCAAGCCCTTTCAATGAAAGTGATTCTCGTCAGTCTCTGCTTGGGGCTACTTCCATAGGACACAAACCATAGGGATAGAACTTGGAACTGCATTATTTTGCAACCTTTCAAAGAGCTAGCACAAACCGTGTTTGATTTAGAGTTCCAACTACATGTATCCATATAGGAGAAAACAGAGTGAAACCTAAACATCAAAACGGTTCCTACAAAGGAACTGTTTAACCTAGAAGATCGAAATTTGGTGAGCCAAGTGGGACTGGTGTGCTCATCTTTACCTGCAAGTATCATCAAGATTCGGTGAAAAAATGTTTGCTGAGATTTCAGGAAACTCGTAGTTTTTTGGAAGCTTGGCATCCACTTTCAATGAAAGTGATTCTCGTCAGTCTCTGCTTAGGGCTACTTTCATTGAACAGATACCGTAGCCATAGAACTTGGAACTACATTATTGTGCCAAGTTTCAAAGAACTAGCACAAACCGTGTTTGATATAGAGTTCCAAATACATGTATCCATATAGGAGAAAACAGAGTGAAACCTAAACATGGAAACGGTTACTGCAAAGGACCGGTTTAACCTAGAAGAACGAAATTTGGTGAGCCAAGTGGGATTGGTGTACTGATCACTAAATGGATGTATCATCAATATTGGGTGAAAAAATGTTTGCTGAGATTTCCGGAAACTCGTAGTTTTTTGAAAGCTTGGCAACCCCTTTCTATGAAAGTGATTCTCGTCAGTCTCTGCTTGGGGCTACTTACATAGGACACAAACCATCGCGACAGAACTTGGAACTACATTATTGTGCCAAGTTTCAAAGAGCTAGCACAAACCGTGTTTGATTTAGAGTTCCAAATACGTGTATCCATATAGGAGAAAACAGAGTGAAACCTAAACATGAAAACGGTAACTGCAAAGGAACGGTCTATCCTAGAAGAACGAAATTTGGTGAGCCAAGTGGGATTGGTGTACTGATCATTACCTGCAAGTATCATCAAGATTGGTGAAAAAATGTTTGCTGAGATCTCAGGAAACTCGTAGTTTTTTGGAAACTTGGCAACCCCTTTCAATGAAAGTGATTCTCTTCAGTCTCTGCTTGGGGCTACTTCCATAGGACACAAACCATAGCCGTAGAACTTGGAACTACATTATTGTGCCAAGTTTCAAAGAGCTAGCACAAACCGTGTTTGATTTAGAGTTCCAACTACATGTATCTATATAGGAGAAAACAGAGTGAAACCTAAACATGAAAACGGTTACTGCAAAGGGACGGTTTAACCTAGAAGAACGAAATTTGGTTAGCCAAGTGGAACTGGTGTACTGATCCTTACCTGCAAGTATCAAGATTGGGTAAAAAAATGTTTGCTGAGATTTCAGGAAACTCGTAGTTTTTTGGAAGCTTGGCAACCCCTTTCAATGAAAGTGATTCTCGTCAGTCTCTGCTTGGGGCAACTTCCATAGGACACAAACCATAGCCATAGAAATGGGAACTACATTATTGTGCCAAGTTTCAAAGAGCTAGCACAAACCGTGTTTGATTTAGAGTTCCAACTACATGTATCCATATAGGAGAAAACAGAGTGAAACCTAAACATGAAAACGGTTACTGCAAACGAACGATTTAACCTAGAAGAACGAAATTTGGTGAGCCAAGTGGGATTGGTGTACTGATCATTAAATGGAAGTATTATAAAGATTGGGAGAAAAAATATTTGCTCAGATTTAAGGAAACTCGTAGTTTTTTGGAAGCTTGGCAACCCCTTTCAATGAAAGTGATTCTCGTCAGTCTCTGCTTGCGGCTACTTCAATAGGACACAAACCATAGCCATAGAACTTGGAACTAAATCATTGTGCCAAGTTTCAAAGAGCTAGCGCAAACCGTGATTGATTTAGAGTTCCAACTACATGTATCCATATAGGAGAAAACAGAGTGAAACCTAAACATGAAAACGGTTACTGCAAAGCAACGGTTTAACCTAGAAGAACGAAATTTGGTGAGCCAAGTGGGATTGGTGTACTGATCATTTCCTGCAAGTATCATCAAGATGGGGTGAAAAAATGTTTGCTGAGATTTCAGGAAACTCGTAGTTTTTTGGAAGCTTGGCAAGCCCTTTCAATGAAAGTGATTCTCGTCAGTCTCTGCTTGGGGCTACTTCCATAGGACACAAACCATAGAAATAGAAATGGGAACTACATTATTGTGCCAAGTTTCAAAGAGCTAGGACAAACCGTGTTTGATTTAGAGTTCCAACTACATGTATCCATATAGGAGAAAACAGAGTGAAAACTAAACATGAAAACGGTTACTGCAAAGGAACGGTTTAACCTAGAAGAACGAAATTTGGTGAGCGAAGTGGGATTGGTGTACTGATCATTAAATGGAAGTATTATAAAGATTGGGAGAAAAAATGTTTGCTGAGATTTCAGGAAACTCGTAGTTTTTTGGAAGCTTGGCAACCCCTTTCAATGAAAGTGATAATCGTCAGTCTCTGCTTGGGGCTACTTCCATAGGACACAAACCATAGCCATAGAACTTGGAACTACATTATTGTGCCAAGTTTCAAAGAGCTAGCGCAAACCGTGTTTGATTTAGAGTTCCAACTACATGTATCCATATAGGAGAAAACAGAGTGAAAACTAAACATGAAAACGGTTACTGCAAAGGGACGGTTTAACCTAGAAGAACGAAATTTGGTTAGCCAAGTGTAACTGGTGTACTGATCTTTACCTGCAAGTATCATCAAGATTGGGTGAAAAAATGTTTGCTGAGATTTCCGGAAACTCGTAGTTTTTAGGAAGCTTGGCAACCCCATTCAATGAAAGTGATTCTCTTCAGTCTCTGCTTGGGGCTACTTCCATAGGAAACAAACCATAGCCGTAGAACTTGGAACTACATTATTGTGCCAAGTTTCAAAGAGCTAGCACAACCGTGTTTGATTTAGAGTTCCAACTACATGTATCCATATAGGAGAAAACAGAGTGAAACCTAAAAATGAAAACGGTTACTGCAAAGGAAGGGTTTAACCTAGTAGAACGAAATTTGGTGAGCCAAGTGAGACTGGTGTGCTGATCTTTACGTGCAAGTATCATCAAGATTGGGTGAAAAAATGTTTGCTGAGATTTCAGGAAACTCGTAGTTTTTTGGAAGCTTGGCAACCCCTTTCAATGAAAGTGATTCTCGGCTGTCTCTGCTTGGGGCTACCTCCATAGGACACAAACCATAATGATAGAACTTGGAACTACATTATTGTGCCAAGTTTCAAATAGTTAGCACAAACCGTGTTTGATTTAGTGTTCCAACTACATGTATCCATATAGGAGAAAACAGAGTGAAACCTAAACATGAAAACGTTTACTACAAAGGAAGGGTTTAACCTAGAAGAACGAAATTTGGTGAGCCAAGTGGAACTGGTGTACTGATCATTACCTGCAAATATCATCAAGATTGGGTGAAAAAATGTTTGCTGAGATTTCAGGAAACTCGTAGTTTTTTGGAAGCTTGCAAGCCCTTTCAATGAAAGTGATTCTCGTCAGTCTCTGCTTGGGGCTACTTCCATAGGACACAAACCATAGCCATAGAACTTGGAACTGCATTATTTTGCAACCTTTCAAAGAGCTAGCACAAACCGTGTTTGATTTAGAGTTCCAACTACATGTATCCATATAGGAGAAAACAGAGTGAAACCTAAACATGAAAACGGTTCCTACAAAGGAACTGTTTAACCTAGAAGATCGAAATTTGGTGAGCCAAGTTGGACCGGTGTAGTGATAATTACCTGCAAGTATTATCAAGATTGTGTGAAAAAATGTTTCCTGAGATTTCCGGAAACTCGTAGTTTTTTGGAAGCTTGCCAATCCCTTTCAATTAAAGTGATTATCCTCAGTTTCTGCTTGTGGCTACTTCCATAGGACACAAACAATAGCGATAGAACTTGGAATTACATTATTGTGCCAAGTTTCATAGAGCTAGCACAAACCGTGTTTGATTTAGAGTTCCAACTACACGTATCCATATAGGAGAAAACAGAGTGAAACCTAAACATGAAAATGGTTACTGCAAAGGACCGGTTTAACCTAGAAGAACGAAATTTGGTGACCCAAGTGGGATTGGTGTACTGATCATTACCTGCCAGTATCATCAAGAGTGAGTGAAAAAAATGTTTGCTGAGATTTCAGACAACTCGTAGTTTTTTGGAAGCTTGGCAACCCCTTTCAATGAAAGTGATTCTCGTCAGTCCATCTTGCGGCTACTTCAATAGGACACAAACCATAGCGATAGATCTTGGAACTACATCATTGTGTCAAGTTTCAAAGAGCTAGCACAAATCGTGTTTGATTTAGAGTTCCAACTACATGTATCCATATAGGAGAAAACAGAGTGAAACCTAAACATGAAAACGGTTACTGCAAAGGAACGGTTTAACCTAGAAGAACGAAATTTGGTGAGCCAAGTGGGATTGGTGTACTGATCATTACCTGCAAGTATCATCAAGATTGGTGAAAAAATGTTTGCTGAGATGTCAGGAAACTCGTAGTTTTTTGGAAGCTTGGCAACCCCTTTCAATGAAAGTGATTCTCTTCAGTCTCTGCTTGGGGCTACTTCCATAGGACACAAACCATAGCCGTAGAACTTGGAACTACATTATTGTGCCAAGTTTCAAAGAGCTAGCACAAACCGTGTTTGATTTAGAGTTCCAAATACATGTATCCATATAGGAGAAAACAGAGTGAAACCTAAACATGAAAACGGTTACTGCAAAGGGACGGTTTAACCTAGAAGAACGAAATTTGGTTAGCCAAGTGGAACTGGTGTACTGATCCTTACCTGCAAGTATCAAGATTGGGTAAAAAAATGTTTGCTGAGATTTCAGGAAACTCGTATTTTTTTGGAAGCTTGCAACCCCTTTCAATGAAAGTGATTCTCGTCAGTCTCTGCTTGGGGCTACTTCCATAGGACACAAACCATAGCCATAGAAATGGGAACTACATTATTGTGCCAAGTTTCAAAGAGCTAGGACAAACCGTGTTTGATTTAGAGTTCCAACTACAGGTATCCATATAGGAGAAAACAGAGTGAAACCTAAACATGAAAACGGTTACTGCAAACGAACGATTTAACCTAGAAGAACGAAATTTGGTGAGCCAAGTGGGATTGGTGTACTGATCATTAAATGGAAGTATTATAAAGATTGGGAGAAAAAATATTTGCTCAGATTTCAGGAAACTCGTAGTTTTTTGGAAGCTTGGCAACCCCTTTCAATGAAAGTGATTCTCGTCAGTCTCTGCTTGCGGCTACTTCAATAGGACACAAACCATAGCCATAGAACTTGGAACTAAATCATTGTGCCAAGTTTCAAAGAGCTAGCGCAAACCGTGATTGATTTAGAGTTCCAACTACATGTATCCATATAGGAGAAAACAGAGTGAAACCTAAACATGCAAACGGTTACTGCAAAGCAACGGTTTAACCTAGAAGAACGAAATTTGGTGAGCCAAGTGGGATTGGTGTACTGATCATTTCCTGCAAGTATCATCAAGATTGGGTGAAAAAATGTTTGCTGAGATTTCCGGAAACTCGTTGTTTTTAGGATGCTTGGCAACCCCATTCAATGAAAGTGATTCTCTTCAGTCTCTGCGTGGGGCTACTTCCATAGGAAACAAACCATAGCCGTAGAACTTGGAACTACATTATTGTGCCAAGTTTCAAAGAGCTAGCACAAACCGTGTTTGATTTAGAGTTCCAACTACATATATCCATATAGGAGAAAACAGAGTGAAACCTAAACATGGAAACGGTTACTGCAAAGGAACGGTTTAACCTAGAAGAACGAAATTTGGTGAGCCAAGTGGAACTGGTGTACTGATCATTACCTGCAAATATCATCAAGATTGGGTGAAAAAATGTTTGCTAAGATTTCAGGAAACTCGTAGTTTTTTGGAAGCTTGCAAGCCCTTTCAATGAAAGTGATTCTCGTCAGTCTCTGCTTGGGGCTACTTCCATAGTACACAAACCATTGCCATAGAACTTGGAACTACATTATTGTGCCAAGTTTCAAAGAGCTACCACAAACCGTGTTTGATTTAGAGTTCCAAATACATGTATCCATATAGGAGAAAGCAGAGTGAAACCTAAAAATGAAAACGGTTACTGCAAAGCAACGGTTTAACCTAGAAGAACGAAATTTGGTCAGCCAAGTGGGACTGGTGTACTGATCCTTACCTGCAAGTATCATCAAGATTGGGTAAAAAAATGTTTGCTGAGATTTCAGGAAACTCGTAGTTTCTTGGAAGCTTGGCAACCCCTTTCAATGAAAGTGATTCTCGTCAGTCTCTGCTTGGGGCTACTTCCATAGGACACAAACCATAGCCATAGAAATGGGAACTACATTATTGTGCCAAGTTTCAAAGAGCTAGGACAAACCGTGTTTGATTTAGAGTTCCAACTACATGTATCCATATATTAGAAAACAGAGTGAAACCTAAACATGAAAACGGTTGCTGCAAAGGAACGGTTTAACCTAGAAGAACGAAATTTGGTGAGCCGAGTTGGATTGTTGTACTGATCATTAAATGGAAGTATTATAAATATTGGGAGAAAAAATGTTTGCTGAGATTTCAGGAAACTCGTAGTTTTTTGGAAGCTTGGCAACCCCTTTCAATGAAAGTGATTCTCGTCAGTCCATGCTTGCGGCTACTTCAATAGGACACAAACCATAGCGATAGAACTTGGAACTACATCATTGTGTCAAGTTGAAAAGAGCTAGCACAAATCGTGTTTGATTTAGAAATCCAACTACATGTATCCATATAGGAGAAAACAGAGTGAAACCTAAACATGAAAACGGTTACTGCAAAGGTACGGTTTAACCTAGAAGAACGAAATTTGGTGAGCCATTGGGATTGGTGTACTGATCACTAAAAGGATGTATCATCAATATTGGGTGAAAAAATATTTGCTGAGATTTCCGGAAACTCGTAGTTTTTTGGAAGCTTGGCAACCCCTTTCAATGAAAGTGATTCTCGTCAGTCTCTGCTTGCAGCTACTTCAATAGGACACAAACCATAGCCATAGAACTTGGAACTACATTATTGTTACACGTTTGAAAGAGCTAGCACAAACCGTGTTTGATTTAGAGTTCCAACTACATGTATCCATATAGGAGAAAACAGAGTGAAACCTAAACATGAAAATGGTTACTGCAAAGGAACGGTTTAACCTAGAAGAACGAAATTTGGTGAGCCCAGTGGAATTGGTGTACTGATCATTACCTGCAAGTATCATCAAGATTGGGTGAAAAAATGTTTGCTGAGATTTCCGGAAACTCGTAGTTTTTTGGAAGCTTGGCAACCCCTTTCAATGAAAGTGATTTTCGTCAGTCTTTCCTTGGTGCTACTTCAATAGGACACAAACCATAGCGATAGAACTTGGAACTACATTATTGTGCCAAGTTTCAAAGAGCTAGCACAAACCGTGTTTGATTTAGAGTTCCAACTACATGTATCCATATAGGAGAAAACAGAGTGAATCCTAAACATGAAAATGGTGACTGCAAAGGAACGGATTAACCTAGAAGAACGAAATTTGGTGAGCCCAGTGGGATTGGTGTACTGATCATTAAATGGAAGTATCATCAAGATTGGGTGAAAAAAGTTTGCTGAGATTTCAGGAAACTCGTAGTTTTCTGGAAGCTTGGCAACCCCTTTCAATGAAAGTGATTCTCGTCAGTCCATGCTTGCGGCTACTTCAATAGGACACAAACCATAGCGATAGAACTTGGAACTACATCATTTTGTCAAGTTGAAAAGAGCTAGCACAAATCGTGTTTGATTTAGAGTTCCAACTACATGTATCCATATAGGAGAAAACAGAGTGAAACCTAAACATGAAAACGGTTATTGCAAAGGAACGGTTTAACCTAGAAGAACGAAATTTGGTGAGCCATTGGGATTGGTGTACTGATTACTAAAAGGATGTATCATCAATATTGGGTGAAAAAATGTTTGCTGAGATTTCCGGAAACTCGTAGTTTTTTGAAAGCTTGGCAACCCCTTTCTATGAAAGTGATTCTCGTCAGTCTCTGCTTGGGGCTACTTCCATAGGACACAAACCATCGCGACAGAACTTGGAACTACATTATTGTGCCAAGTTTCAAAGAGCTAGCACAAACCGTGTTTGATTTAGAGTTCCAAATACGTGTATCCATATAGGAGAAAACAGAGTGAAAGCTAAACATGAAAACGGTAACTGCAAAGGAATGGTCTATCCTAGAAGATCGAAATTTGGTGAGCCAAGTGGGATTGGTGTACTGATCATTACCTGCAAGTATCATCAAGATTGGTGAAAAAATATTTGCTGAGATTTCCGGAAACTCGTAGTTTTTTGGAAGCTTGGCAACCCCTTTCAATGAAAGTGATTCTCGTCAGTCTCTGCTTGGGGTACTTCAATAGGACACAAACCATGGTGATAGAACTTGGAACTACATTATTGTGCCAAGTTTCAAAGAGCTAGCACAAACCGTGTTTGATTTACAGTTCCACTTACATGTATCCATATAGGAGAAAACAGAGTGAAACCTAAACATGAAAACGGTTACTGCAAGGGATCGGTTTAACCTAGAAAAACGAAAATTGGTGATCCCAGTGGGATTGGTGTACTGATCATTAAATGGAAGTATCATCAAGATTGGGTGAAAAAATGTTTGCTGAGATTTCAGAAAACTGGAAGTTTTTTGGAAGATTGGCAACCCCTTTCAATGAAAGTGATTCTCGTCAGTCTCTGCTTGTGGCTACTTCAATAGCACACAAACCATAGCGATAGAACTTGGAACTACATCATTATGCCAAGTTGAAAAGAGCTAGCACAAACCGTATTTGATTTAGAGTTCCAACTACATGTATCCATATAGGAGAAAACAGAGTGAAGCCTAAACATTCAAACGGTTGCTGCAAAGGAACGGTTTAACCTAGAAGAACGAAATTTGGTGAGCCAAATGGGATTTGTGTACTGATCATTACCTGCCAGTATCACCAAGATAGGGTGAAAAAATATTTGCTGAGATTTCAGGAAACTCGTAGTTTTTTGGAAGCTTGGCAACCCCTTTCAATGAAAGTGATTCTCGTCAGTCTCTGCTTGCAGCTACTTCAATAGGACACAAACCATAGCCATAGAACTTGGAACTACATTATTGTTACACGTTTGAAAGAGCTAGCACAAACCGTGTTTGATTTAGAGTTCCAAATACATGTATCCATATAGGAGAAAACAGAGTGAAACATAAACATGAAAATGGTTACTGCAAAGGAACGGTTTAACCTAGAAGAACGAAATTTGGTGAGCCCAGTGGAATTGGTGTACTGATCATTACCTGCAAGTATCATCAAGATTGGGTGAAAAAATGTTTGCTGAGATTTCCGGAAACTCGTAGTTTTTTGGAAGCTTGGCAACCCCTTTCAATTAAAGTGATTTTCGTCAGTCTTTCCTTGGTGCTACTTCAATAGGACACAAACCATAGCGATAGAACTTGGAACTACATTATTCTGCCAAGTTTCAAAGAGCTAGCACAAACCGTGTTTGATTTAGAGTTCCAACTACATGTATCCATATAGGAGAAAACAGAGTGAATCCTAAACATGAAAATGGTGACTGCAAAGGAACGGATTAACCTAGAAGAACGAAATTTGGTGAGCCCAGTGGGATTGGTGTACTGATCATTAAATGGAAGTATCATCAAGATTGGGTGAAAAAAGTTTGCTGAGATTTCAGGAAACTCGTAGTTTTTTGGAAGCTTGGCAACCCCTTTCAATGAAAGTGATTCTCGTCATTCTCTACTTGCGGCTACTTCAATAAGACACAAAACATAGCGATAGAACTTGGAACTACATCATTGTGTCAAGTTGAAAAAAGCTAGCAGAAACCGTGTTTGATTTAGAGTTGTAACTACATGTATCCATATAGGAGAAAACAGAGTGAAACCTAAACATGAAAACGGTTCCTGCAAAGGAACGGTTTTTACCTAGATGAACGAAATTTGGTGAGCCAAGTGGGATTGGTGTACTGATCATTACCTGCCAGTATCATCAAGATTGGGTGAAAAATTGTTTGCTGAGTTTCAGGAAACTCGTAGTTTTTTGAAAGCTTGGCAACCCCTTTCAATGAAAGTGATTCTCGTCAGTCTCTGCTTGCGGCTACTTAAATAGGCCAGAAACAGTAGCGATAGAACTTGGAACTACATCATTGTGCCAAGTTGAAAAGCGCTAGCACAAACCGTATTTGATTTAGAATTCCAACTACATGTATCCATATTGGAGAAAAGAGAGTGAAGCCTAAACATGAAAACGGTTGCTGCAAAGGAACGGTTTAACCTAGAAGAACGAAATTTGGTGAGCCAAGTGGGATTGGTGTACTGATCATTACCTGCAAGTATCATCAAGATTGGGTGAAAAAATGTTTGCTGAGATTCAGGAAACTCGTAATTTTTTGGAAGCTGGGTAACCCCTTTCAATGAAAGTGATTCTCGTCAGTCTCTGCTTGGGGCTACTTCCATCGGACACAAATCATAGCCATAGAACTTGGAAATACATTATTGTGAAAAGTTTCAAAGAGCTAGCACAAACCATGTTTGATTTAGAGTTCCAACTACATGTATCCATATAGGAGAAAACAGAGTGAAACTTAAACATGAAAACGGTTCCTGCAAAGGAACGGTTTAACCTAGAAGAACGAAATTTGGTGAGCCAAGTTGGACTAGTGTACTGATCATTACCTGCAAGTATCATCAAGATTGGTTGAAAAAATGTTTGCTGAGATTTCACGAAACTCGTAGTTTTTTGGAAGCTTGGCAACCCCTTTCAATGAAAGTGATTCTCGTCAGTCTCTGCTTGGGATACTTCAATAGGACACAAACCATGGTGATAGAACTTGGAACTACATTATTGTGCCAAGTTTCAAAGAGCTAGCACAAACCGTGTTTGATTTAGAGTTCCAACTACATGTATCCATATAGGAGAAAACAGAGTGAAACCTAAACATGAAAACGGTTACTGCAAAGGAACGGTTTAACCTAGAAGAACGAAAATTGGTGAACCCAGTGGGATTGGTGTACTGATCATTAAATGGAAGTATCATCAAGATTGGGTGAAAAAATGTTTGCTGAGAATTCAGGAAACTGGAAGTTTTTTGGAACCTTGGCAACCCCTTTCAATGAAAGTGATTCTCGTCAGTCTCTGCTTGGGGCTACTTCAATAGGACACAAACCATAGCGATATAACTTGGAACTACATCATTGTGCCAAGTTGAAAAGAGCTAGCACAAATCGTGTTTGATTTAGAGTTCCAACTACATGTATCCATATAGAGAAAACAGAGTGAAACCTAAACATGAAAACGGTTACTGAAAACGAACGGTTTAACCTAGAAGAACGAAATTTGGTGAGCCAAGTGGGTGGTGTACTGATCATTACCTGCAAGGATCATCAAGATTGGGTGAAAAAATGTTTGCTGAGATTTCCGGAAACTCGTAGTTTTTTGGAAGCTTGGCAACCCCTTTCAATGAAAGTGATACTTGTCAGTCTCTGCTTTGTGCTACTTCCATAGGACAACAACAATAGCGATAGAACTTGGAATTACATTATTGTGACAAGTTTCAAAGAGCTTGCACAAACCGTGTTTGATTTAGAGTTCCAACTACATGTATCCATATAGGAGAACACAGAGTGAAACCTAAACATGAAAACGGTTACTGCAAAGGAACGGTTTAAACTAGAAGAACGAAATTTGGTGAGCCAAGTGGGATTGGTGTACTGATCATTACCTGCCAGTATCATCAAGATTGGGTGAAAATATGTTTGCTGAGATTTCAGGAAACTCGTAGTTTTTTGGAAGCTTGACAACCCCTTTCAATGAAAGTGACTCTCGCCAGTCTCTGCTTGCGGCAAATTCAATAGGACACAAACCATAGCGATAGAACTTGGAACTACATCATTGTGCCAAGATGAAAAGAGCTAGCACAAACCGTGTTTGATTTAGAGTTCCAACTACATGTATCCGTATAGGCGAAAACAGAGTGAAACCTAAACAGTAAAACGGTTACTGCAAAGGAGCGGTTTAACCTGGAAGAACGAAATTTGGTGACCCAAGTGGGATTGGTGTACTGATCATTACCTGCCAGTACCATCAAGAGTGGGTGAAAAAATGTTTGCTGAGATTTCAGGAAACTCGTGGTTTTTTTGGAAGCCTGGCAAGCCCTTTGAATAAAAGTGATTCTCGTCAGTCTCTGCTTGGGGCTACTTCAATAGCACACAAACCATAGCGATAGAACTTGGAACTATATCATTATGCCAAGTTTCAAAGAGTTAGCACAAACCGTATTTGATTTAGAGTTCCAACTACATGTATCCATATTGGAGAAAAGAGAGTGAAGCCTAAACATGAAATCGGTTGCTGCAAAGGAACGGTTTAACCTAGAAGAACGAAATTTGGTGAGCCAAGTGGGAATGGTGTACTGATCATTACCTGCAAGTATCATCAAGACTGTGTGAAAAAATATTTGCTGAGATTTCCGGAAACTCGTAGTTTTTTGGAAGCTTGGCAATCCCTTTCAATGAAAGTGATTCTCGTCAGTCTCTGCTTGGGGCTACCTCCATAGGACACAAACAATAGCAATAGAACTTGGAATTACGTTATTGTGCCAAGTTTCAAAGAGCTTGCACAAACCGTGTTTGATTTAGAGTTCCAACTACATGTATCCATATAGGAAAAACAGAGTGAAACCTAAACATAAAAATGGTTACTGCAAAGGAACGGTTTAACCTAGAAGAACGAAATTTGGTGAGCCAAGTGGGATTGGTGTACTGATCATTACCTGCCAGTATCATCAAGATTGGGTAAAAAAATGTTTACTGAGATTTCAGGAAACTCGTAGTTTTTTGGAAGCTTGGCAACCCGTTTCAATGAAAGTGATTCTCGTCAGCCTCTGCTTGGGGCTACTTCAATAGGACACAAACCGTCGCGATAGATCTTGGAACTACATTATTGTGCCAAGTTTCAAAGAGCTAGCACAAACCGTGTTTGAATTAGAGTTCCAACTACATGTATCCATATAGGAGAAAACAGAGTGAAACCTAAACATGAAAACGGTTACTGCAAAGGAATGGTTTAACCTAGAAGAACGAAAATTGGTGAACCCAGTGGGATTGGTGTACTGATCATTAAATGGAAGTATCATCAAAATTGGGTGAAAAAAATGTTTGCTGAGATTTCAGGATACTGGAAGTTTTTTGGAAGCTTGGCCACCCCTTTCAATGAAAGTGATTCTCGTCAGTCTCTGCTTGGGGCTACTTCAATAGGACACAAACCATAGCGATATAACTTGGAACTACATCATTGTGCCAAGTTGAAAAGAGCTAGCACAAATCGTGTTTGATTTAGAGTTCCAACTACATGTATCCATATAGGAGAAAACAGAGTGAAACCTAAACATGAAAACGGTTACTGAAAACGAACTGTTTAACCTAGAAGAACGAAATTTGGTGAGCCAAGTGGGACTGGTGTACTGATCATTACCTGCAAGGATCATCAAGATTGGGTGAAAAAATGTTTGCTGAGATTTCCGGAAACTCGTAGTTTTTTGGAAGCTTGGCAACCCCTTTCAATGAAAATGATTCCCGTCATACTCTGCTTTGTGCTACTTCCATAGGACAAAAACAATAGCGATAGAACTTGGAATTACATTATTGTGACAAGTTTCAAAGAGCTTGCACAAACCGTGTTTGATTTAGAGTTCCAACTACATGTATCCATATAGGAGAATACAGAGTGAAACCTAAACATGAAAACGGTTACTGCAAAGGAACGGTTTAACCTAGAAGAACGAAATTTGGTGAGCCAAGTGGGACTGGTGTACTGATCATTACCTGCCAGTATCATCAAGATTGGGTGAAAAAATGTTTGCTGAGATTTCCGGAAACTCGTAGTTTTTTGGAAGCTTGACAACCCCTTTCAATGAAAGTGACTCTCGTCAGTCTCTGCTTGCGGCAACTTCAATAGGACACAAACCATAGCGATAGAACTTGGAACTACATCATTGTGCCAAGATGAAAAGAGCTAGCACAAACCGTGTTTGATTTAGAGTTCCAACTACATGTATCTGTATAGGCGAAAACAGAGTGAAACCTAAACAGTTAAACGGTTACTGCAAAGGAACGGTTTAACCTCGAAGAACGAAATTTGGTGAGCCAAGTGGGATTGGTGTACTGATCATTACCTGCCAGTACCATCTAGAGTGGGTGAAAAAATGTTTGCTGAGATTTCAGGAAACTCGTGTTTTTTTGGAAGCCTGGCAACCCCTTTCAATAAAAGTAATTCTCGTCAGTCTCTGCTTGGGGCTACTTCAATAGCACACAAACCATAGCGATAGAACTTGGAACTACATCATTATGCCAAGTTTCAAAGAGCTAGCACAAACCGTATTTGATTTAGAGTTCCAACTACATGTATCCATATTGGAGAAAAGAGAGTGAAGCCTAAACATGAAAACGGTTACTGCAAAGGAACCGTTTAACCTAGAAGAACGAAATTTGGTGAGCCAAGTGGGATTGGTGTACTGATCATTACCTGCAGGTATCATCAAGATTGTGTGAAAAAATATTTGCTGAGATTTCCGGAAACTCGTAGTTTTTTGGAAGCTTGGCAATCCCTTTCAATGAAAGTGATTCTCGTCAGTCTCTGCTTGGGGCTACTTCCATAGGACACAAACCATCGCGATAGAACTTGGAATTACATTATTGTGCCAAGTTTCAAAGAGCTTGCACAAACCGTGTTTGATTTATAGTTCCAACTACATGTATCCATATAGGAGAAAACAGAGTGAAACCTAAACATGAAAATGGTTACTGCAAAGGAACGGTTTAACCTAGAAGAACGAAATTTGGTGAGCAAAGTGGGACTGGTGTACTGATCATTACCTGCAACTATCATCAAGATTGGGTGAAAAAATGTTTACTGAGATTTCAGGAAACTCGTAGTTTTTTGGAAGCTTGGCAACCACTTTCAATGAAAGTGATTCTCCTCAGTCTCTGCTTGGGGGTACTTCAATAGGACACAAACCATTGCGTTAGAACTTGGAACTATATTATTGTGCCAAGTTTCAAAGAGCTAGCACAAACCGTGTTTGATTTAGAGTTCCAACTACATGTATCCATATAGGAGAAAACAGAGTGAAACCTAAACATGAAAACGGTTACTGCAAAGGAACGGTTTCACCTAGAAGAACGAAATTTGGTGAGCCAAGTGGGATTGGTGTACTGATCATTACCTGCAAGTATCATCAAGATTGGGTGAAAAAATCTTTGCTGAGATTCAGGAAACTCGTAGTTTTTTGGAAGCTGGGTAACCCCTTTCAATGAAAGTGATTGTCGTCAGTCTCTGCTTGGGGCTACTTACATCGGACACAAATCATAGCCATAGAACTTGGAACTACATCATTGTGCCAAGTTGAAAAGAGCTAGCACAAATCTTGTTTGATTTAGAGTTCCAACTACATGTATCCATATAGGAGAAAACAGAGTGAAACCTAAACCTGAAAACGGTTACTGCAAACCCCGGTTTAACCTAGAATAACGAAATTTGGTGAGCCAAGTGGGATTGGTGTACTGATCATTACCTGCAAGTATCATCAAGATTGGGTGAAAAAATGTTTGCTGAGATTTCCGGAAACTCGTAGTTTTTAGGAAGCTTGGCAACCCCGTTCAATGAAAGTGATTCTTGTCAGTCTCTGCTTGGGGCTACTTCCATAGGACACAACCCATAGCCCTAGAACTTGGAACTACATTATTGTGCCAAGTTTCAAAGAGCTAGCACAAACCGTGTTTGATATAGAGTTCCAAATACATGTATATATAGGAGAAAACAGAGTGAAACCTAAACATGAAAATGGTTACTGCAAAGGAACGGTTTAACCTAGAAGAACGAAATTTGGTCAGCCAAGTGGGACTGGTGTACTGATCATTACCTGCAAGTATCATAACGATAGGGTGAAAAAATGTTTGCTGAGATTTCAGGTAACTCGTAGTTTTTTGGAAGCTTGGCAACCCCTTTCAATGAAGGTGATTCTCGTCAGTCTCTGCTTGGGGCTACTTCCATAGGACACAAACCATAGCCATAGAACTTGGAACTACATTTTTGTGCCAAGTTTCAAAGAGCTAGCACAAAACGTGTTTGATTTAGAGTTCCAACTACATGTATCCATATAGGAGAAAACAAAGTGAAACCTAAACATGAAAACGGTTCCTGCAAAGGCACGGTTTAAACTAGAAGAACGAAATTTGGTGAGCCAAGTTGGACTGGTTTACTGATGATTACCTGCAAGTATCATCATGATTGGGTGAAAAAATGTTTGCTGAGATTTCAGGAAACTCGTAGTTTTTTGGAAGCTTGGCAACTCCTTTCAATGAAAGTGATTCTCGTCAGTCTCTGCTTGGGGCTATTTCCAGAGGACACAAACCATAGCCATAGAAATTGGAACTACATTATTGTGCCAAGTTTCAAAGAGCTAGCACAAACCATTGTTTGATTTAGAGTTCCAACTACATGTACCCATATAGGAGAAAACAGAGTGAAACCTAAACATGAAAACGGTTACTGCAAAGGAAAGGTTTAACCTAGAAGAACGAAATTTGGTGAGCCAAGTGGGACTGCTGGACTCATCATTAAATGGAAGTATCATCAAGTTTGGGTGAAAAAAATGTTTGCTGAGATTTCAGGAAACTCTTAGTTGTTTGGAAGCTTGGCAACCCCTTTCAATGAAAGTGATTCTCGTCAGTCTCTGCTTGGGGCTACTTCCATAGTACACAAACCGTAGCCATAGAACTTGAAACTACATTATTGTGCCAAGTTTCAAAGAGCTAGCACAAACCGTGTTTGATTTAGAGTTTCAAATACATGTATCCATATAGGAGAAAACAGAGTGAAACCTAAACATGAAAACGGTTACTGCAAAGGAAAGGTTTAACCTAGAAGAACGAAATTTGGTCAGCCAAGTGGGACTGGTGTACTGATCATTACCTGCAAGTATCATCACGATTGGGTGAAAAAAATGTTTGCTGAGATTTCAGGTAACTCGTAGTTTTTTGGAAGCTTGGCAACCCCTTTCAATGAAAGTGATTCTCGTCAGTCTCTGCTTGGGGCTACTTCCAGAGGACACAAACCATAGCCCTAGAACTTGGAACTACATTATTGTGCCAAGTTTCAAAGAGCTAGCACAAACCGTGTTTGATTTAGAGTTCCAACTACATGTATCCATGTAGGAGAAAACAGAGTGAAACCTAAACATGAAAACGGTTACTGCAAATGAACGGTTTAACCTAGAAGAACGAAATTTGGTGAGCCACGTGGGACTGGTATAATGATCATTACCTGCAAGTATCATCAAGATTGGGTGAAAAAATGTTTGCTCAGATTTCCGGAAACTCGTAGTTTTTTGAAGCTTCGCAACCCCTTTCAATGAAAGTGATTCTCGTCAGTCTCTGCTTGGGGATACTTCCATAACACAAACCATAGCCATAGAACTTGGAAGTACATTACTGTGCCAAGTTTCAAAGAGCTAGCACAAACCGTGTTTGATTTAGAGTTCCAAATACATGTATCCATATAGGAGAAATCAGAGTGAATCCTAAACATAAAAACGGTTACTGCAAAGGAACGGTTTAACCTAGAACAACTAAATTTGGTGAGCCAAGTGGGATTGGTGTACTGATCATTACGTGCAAGTATCATCACGGTTGGGTGAAAAAATGTTTGCTGAGATTTCAGGAAACTCGTTGTTTTTTGGAAGCTTGGCAACCCCTTTCAATGAAAGTGATTCTCGTCAGTCTCTGCTTGGGGCTACTTCCATAGGACACAAACCATAGCCATAGAACTTGGAAGTACATTATTGTGCCAAGTTTCAAAGAGCTAGCACAATCCGTGTTTGATATAGAGTTCCAAATACATGTATCTATATAGGAGTAAACAGAGTGAAACCTAAACATGAAAACGGTTACTGCAAAGGAAAGGTTTAACCTAGAAGAACGAAATTTGGTCAGCTAAGTGAGACTGGAGTACTGATCATTACCTGCCAGTATCATCAAGATTGGGTGAAAAAATTTTTGCTGAGATTTCAGGACACTCGTAGTTTTTTGGAAGCTTGGCAACCCCTTTCAATGAAAGTGATTCTCATCAGTCTCTGCTTGGGGCTACTTCCAGAGGACACAAACCATAGCCCTAGAAATTGGAACTACATTATTGTGCCAAGTTTCAAAGAGCTAGCACACACCGTGTTTGATTTAGAGTTCCAAATACATGTATCTATATAGGAGAAAACAGAGTGAAACCTAAACATGAAAACGGTTACTGCAAAGGAACGGTTTAACCTAGAAGAACGAAATTTGGTGAACCAACTGGGACTGGTGTACTGATCGTTACCTGCAAGTATCATCAAGATTGGGTGAAAAAATATTTGCTGAGTTTTCAGGAAACTCGTAGTTTTTTGGAAGCTTGGCAACCCCATTCAATGAAGGTGATTCTCGCCAGTCTCTGCTTGGGGCTACTTCCATAGGACACAAACCATAGCCATAGAACTTGGAACTACATTTTTGTGCCAAGTTTCAAGGAGCTAGCACAAACCGTGTTTGATTTAGATTTCCAACTACATGTATCCATATAGGAGAAAACAGAGTGAAACCTAAACTTGAAAACGGTTACTGCAAAGGAACGGTTTAACCTAGAAGAACGAAATTTGGTGAGCCAAGTGGGATTGGTGTACTGATCATTACATGCAAGTATCATCACGACTGGGTGAAAAAATGTTTGCTGAGATTTCAGGAAACTCGTAGTTTTTTGGATGCTTGGCAACCCCTTTCAATGAAAGTGATTCTCGTCACTCTCTGCTTGGGGCTACTTCCATAGGACACAAACCATAGCCATAGAACTTGGAACTACATTATTGTGCCAAGTTTCAAAGAGCTAGCACAAACCGTGTTTGATTTAGAGTTCCATCTACATGTATCCATATAGGAGAAAACATGAAAACGGTTACTGCAAAGGAACGGTTTAACCTAGAAGAACGAAATTTGGTGAGCCAAGTGGGACTGGTGTACTGATCATTACCTGCAAGTATCATCATGATTGGGTCAAAAAATGATTGCTGAGATTTCAGGAAACTCGTAGTTTTTTGGAAGCTTGGCATCCCCTATCAATGAAAGTGATTCTCGTCAGTCTCTGCTTGGGTCTACTTCCATAGGACAAAAACCATAGCCATAGAACTTGGAACTGCATTACTGTGCCAAGTTTCAAAGAGCTAGCACAAACCGTGTTTGATTTAGAGTTCCAACTACATGTATGCATATAGGAGAAAACAGAGTGAAACCTAAACATGAAAACGGTTACTGCAAAGGAACGGTTTAACCTAGAAGAACTAAATTTGGTGAGCAACGTTGGTCTGGTGTACGGATCATTACCTGCAAGTATCATCACGATTCGGTGAAAAAATGTTTGCTGAGATTTCAGGAAACTCGTAGTTTTTTGGAAGCTTGGCAACTCCTTTCAATGAAAGTGATTCTCGTCAGTCTCTGCTTGGGGCTACTTCAATAGGACACAAACCATAGCCATAGAACTTGGAACTACATTTTTGTGCCAAGTTTCAAAGAGCTAGCACAAACCGTGTTTGATTTAGATTTCCAACTACATGTATCCATATAGGAGAAAACAGAATGAAACCTAAACATGAAAATGGTTACTGCAAAGGAACGGTTTAACCTAGAAGAATGAAATTTGGTGAGCCAAGTGGGATTGGTGTACTGATCATTACATGCAAATATCATAAAGATTGGGTGAAAAAATGATTGCTGAGATTTCCGGAAACTCGTAGTTTTTTGGATGCTTGGCATCCCCTTTCAATGAAAGTGATTCTCGTCAATCTCTGCTTGGGGTTACTTCCATAGGACACAAACCATAGCCATAGAACTTGGAACTACATTATTGTGCCAAGTTTCATAGAGCTAGCACAAACCCTGTTTGATTTAGAGTTCCAACTACATGTATCCTTATAGGAGAAAACAGAGTGAAACCTAAACATGAAAACGGTTACTGCAAAGGAACGGTTTAACCTAGAGGAACGAAATTTGGTCAGCCAAGTGGGACTGGTGTACTGATCATTACCTTCAAGTATCATCAAGATTGGGTATAAAAATGATTGCTGAGATTTCAGGAAACTCGTAGTTTTTTGGAAGCTTGGCAACCCCTTTCAATGAAAGTGATTCTCGTCAGTCTCTGCTTGGGTCTACTTCGATAGGACACAAACCATAGCCATAGAACTTGGAACTATATTATTGTGCCAAGTTTCAAAGAGCTAGCACAAACCGTGTTTGATTTAGAGTTCCAACTACATGTATCCATATAGGATAAAACAGAGTGAAACCTAAACATGAAAAGGGTTACTACAAAGGAACGGATTAACCTAGAAGAACGAAATTTGGTCAGCCAAGTGGGACTGGTGTACTGATCATTACCTGCAACTATCATCAAGATTGGGTGAAAAAATGTTTGCTGAGATTTCAGGAAACTCGTAGTTTTTTGGAAGCTTGGCAACCACTTTCAATGAAAGTGATTCTCGTCAGTCTCTGCTTGGGGCTACTTCCATAGGACACAAACCATAGCCATAGTACTTGGAACGACATTATTGTGCCAACTTTCAAAGAGCTAGCACAAACCGTGTTTGATTTAGAGTTCCAACTACATGTATCCATATAGGAGAAAACAGAGTGAAACCTAATCATAAAAACGGTTATTGCAAAGGAACAGTTTAACCTAGAAGAACGAAATTTGGTGAGCCAACTGGGACTCATGTACTGATCATTAAATGAAAGTATCATAACATTTGGGTGAAAAAATGTTTGCTGAGAATTCAGGAAACTCGTAGTTTTTTGGAAGCTTGGCAACACTTTCAATGAAAGTGATTCTACTCAGTCTCTGCTTGGGGCTACTTCCATAGGACACAAACCACAGCCATAGAACTGGGAAGTACATTATTGTGCCAAGTTTCAAAGAGCTAGCACAAACCGTGTTTGATTTAGAGTTCCAACTACATGTATCCATATAGGAGAAAACAGAGTGAAACCTAAACATGAAACCGGTTACTGCAAAGGAACGGATTAACCTAGAAGAACGAAATTTGGTGAACCAAGTGGGATTGGTGTACTGATCATTACCTGCAAGTATCATCAAGATTGGGTGCAAAAATGTTTGCTGAGATTTCAGGAAACTCGTAATTTTTTGGAAACTTGGCAACCCCTTTCAATGAAAGTGATTCTCGTCAGTCTCTGCTTGGGGCTACTTCCATAGGACACAAACCATAGCCAAAGGACTTGGAACGTCATTATTGTGCCAAGTTTCAAAGAGTTAGCACAAACCGTGTTTGATTTAGTGTTCGAACTACATGTATCCATATAGGAGAAAACAGAGTGAAACCTAAACATAAAAACGGTTATTGCAAAGGAACAGTTTAACCTAGAAGAACGAAATTTGGTGAGCCAAGTGAGACTGGTGTACTGATCATTACCTGCAAGTATCATCACGATTGGGTGAAAAAATGTTTGCTGAGATTTCAGGAAACTCGTAGTTTTTTGGAAGCTTGGCAACTCCTTTCAATGAAAGTGATTCTCATCAGTCTCTGCTTGGGGCTACTTCCAGAGGACACAAACCATAGCCCTAGAAATTGGAACTACATTATTGTGCCAAGTTTCAAAGAGCTAGCACAAACCGTGTTTGATTTAGAGTTCCAAATACATGTATCTATATAGGAGAAAACAGAGTGAAACCTAAACATGAAAACGGTTACTGCAAAGGAACGGTTTAACCTAGAAGAACGAAATTTGGTGAGCCAAGTGGGATTCGTGTACTGATCATTAAATGCAAGTATCATAAAGATTGGGTGAAAAAATGATTGCTGAGATTTCCGGAAACTCGTAGTTTTTTGGATGCTTGGCAACCCCTTTCAATGAAAGTGATTCTCGTCAGTCTCTGCTTGGGGTTACTTCCATAGGACACAAACCATAGCCATAGAACTTGGAACTACATTATTGTGCCAAGTTTCAAAGAGCTAGCACAAACCATGTTTGATTTAGAGTTCCAACTACATGTATCCATATAGGAGAAAACAGAGTGAAACCTAAACATGAAAACGGTTACTGCAAAGGAACGGTTTAACCTAGAAGAACGAAATTTGGTGAGCCAAGTGGGATTGGTGTACTGATCATTAAATGCAAGTATCATCACGATTGGGTGAAAAAATGTTTGCTGAGATTTCAGGAAACTCGTAGTTTTTTGGACTCTTGGCAACCCCTTTCAATGAAAGTGATTTTCGTCAGTCTCTGCTTGGGGCTACTTCCATAGGACACAAACCATAGCCATAGAACTTGGAACTACATTATTGTGCCAAGTTTCAAAGAGCTAGCACAAACCGTGTTTGATTTAGAGTTCCAACTACATGTATCCATATAGGAGAAAACAGAGTGAAACCTAAACATGAAACCGGTTACCTCAAAGGAACGGATTAACCTAGAAGAACGAAATTTGGTGAACCAAGTGGGATTGGTGTACTGATCATTACCTGCAAGTATCATCAAGATTGGGTGAAAAAATGTTTGCTGAGATTTCAGGAAACTCATAGTTTTTTGGAAGCTTGGCAACCCCTTTCAATGAAAGTGATTCTCGTCAGTCTCTGCTTGGGGCTACTTCCATAGGACACAAACCATAGCCATAGAACTTGGAACGTCATTATTGTGCCAAGTTTCAAAGAGTTAGCACAAACCGTGTTTGATTTAGATTTCCAACTACATGTATCCATATAGGAGAAAACAGAATGAAACCTAAACATGAAAATGGTTACTGCAAAGGAACGGTTTAACCTAGAAGAATGAAATTTGGTGAGCCAAGTGGGATTGGTGTACTGATCATTACATGCAAGTATCATAAAGATTGGGTGAAAAAATGATTGCTGAGATTTCCGGAAACTCGTAGTTTTTTGGATGCTTGGCATCCCCTTTCAATGAAAGTGATTCTCGTCAATCTCTGATTGGGGTTACTTCCATTGGACACAAACCATAGCCATAGAACTTGGAACTACATTATTGTGCCAAGTTTCAGAGAGCTAGCACAAACCCTGTTTGATTTAGAGTTCCAACTACATGTATCCTTATAGGAGAAAACAGAGTGAAACCTAAACATGAAAACGGTTACTGCAAAGGAACGGTTTAACCTAGAGGAACGAAATTTGGTGAGCCAAGTGGGACTGGTGTACTGATCATTACCTTCAAGTATCATCAAGATTGGGTATAAAAATGATTGCTGAGATTTCAGGAAACTCGTAGTTTTTTGGAAGCTTGGCAACCCCTTTCAATGAAAGTGATTCTCGTCAGTCTCTGCTTGGGTCTACTTCGTTAGGACAAAAACCATAGCCATAGAACTTGGAACTACATTATTGTGCCAAGTTTCAAAGAGCTAGCACAAACCGTGTTTGATTTAGAGTTCCAACTACATGTATCCATATAGGATAAAACAGAGTGAAACCTAAACATGAAAAGGGTTACTACAAAGGAACGGATTAACCTAGAAGAACGAAATTTGGTCAGCCAAGTGGGACTGGTGTACTGATCATTACCTGCAACTATCATCAAGATTGGGTGAAAAAATGTTTGCTGAGATTTCAGGAAACTCGTAGTTTTTTGGAAGCTTGGCAACCCCTTTCAATGAAAGTGATTCTCGTCAGTCTCTGCTTGGGGCTACTTCCATAGGACACAAACCATAGCCATAGTACTTGGAACGACATTATTGTGCCAACTTTCAAAGAGCTAGCACAAACCGTGTTTGATTTAGAGTTCCAACTACATGTATCCATATAGGAGAAAACAGAGTGAAACCTAATCATAAAAACGGTTATTGCAAAGGAACAGTTTAACCTAGAAGAACGAAATTTGGTGAGCCAAGTGGGACTCATGTACTGAATCATTAAATGAAAGTATCATAACGTTTGGGTGAAAAAATGTTTGCTGAGAATTCAGGAAACTCGTAGTTTTTTGGAAGCTTGGCAACACTTTCAATGAAAGTGATTCTACTCAGTCTCTGCTTGGGGCTACTTCCATAGGACACAAACCACAGCCATAGAACTGGGAACTACATTATTGTGCCAAGTTTCAAAGAGCTAGCACAAACCGTGTTTGATTTAGAGTTCCAACTACATGTATCCATATAGGAGAAAACAGAGTGAAACCTAAACATGAAACCGGTTACTGCAAAGGAACGGATTAACCTAGAAGAACGAAATTTGGTGAACCAAGTGGGATTGGTGTACTGATCATTACCTGCAAGTATCATCAAGATTGGGTGCAAAAATGTTTGCTGAGATTTCAGGAAACTCGTAATTTTTTGGAAACTTGGCAACCCCTTTCAATGAAAGTGATTCTCGTCAGTCTCTGCTTGGGGCTACTTCCATAGGACACAAACCATAGCCAAAGGACTTGGAACGTCATTATTGTGCCAAGTTTCAAAGAGTTAGCACAAACCGTGTTTGATTAGAGTTCGAACTACATGTATCCATATAGGAGAAAACAGAGTGAAACCTAAACAGAAAAACGGTTATTGCAAAGGAACAGTTTAACCTAGAAGAACGAAATTTGGTGAGCCAAGTGAGACTGGTGTACTGATCATTACCTGCAAGTATCATCACGATTGGGTGAAAAAATGTTTGCTGAGATTTCAGGAAACTCGTAGTTTTTTGGAAGCTTGGCAACTCCTTTCAATGAAAGTGATTCTCATCAGTCTCTGCTTGGGGCTACTTCCAGAGGACACAAACCATAGCCCTAGAAATTGGAACTACATTATTGTGCCAAGTTTCAAAGAGCTAGCACAAACCGTGTTTGATTTAGAGTTCCAAATACATGTATCTATATAGGAGAAAACAGAGTGAAACCTAAACATGAAAACGGTTACTGCAAAGGAACGGTTTAACCTAGAAGAACGAAATTTGGTGAGCCAAGTGGGATTCGTGTACTGATCATTAAATGCAAGTATCATAAAGATTTGGGTGAAAAAATGATTGCTGAGATTTCCGGAAACTCGTAGTTTTTTGGATGCTTGGCAACACCTTTCAATGAAAGTGATTCTCGTCAGTCTCTGCTTGGGGTTACTTCCATAGGACACAAACCATAGCCATAGAACTTGGAACTACATTATTGTGCCAAGTTTCAAAAGAGCTAGCACAAACCATGTTTGATTTAGAGTTCCAACTACATGTATCCATATAGGAGAAAACAGAGTGAAACCTAAACATGAAAACGGTTACTGCAAAGGAACGGTTTAACCTAGAAGAACGAAATTTGGTGAGCCAAGTGGGATTGGTGTACTGATCATTAAATGCAAGTATCATCACGATTGGGTGAAAAAATGTTTGCTGAGATTTCAGGAAACTCGTAGTTTTTTGGACTCTTGGCAACCCCTTTCAATGAAAGTGATTTTCGTCAGTCTCTGCTTGGGGCTACTTCCATAGGACACAAACCATAGCCATAGAACTTGGAACTACATTATTGTGCCAAGTTTCAAAGAGCTAGCACAAACGAGTTTGATTTAGAGTTCCAACTACATGTATCCATATAGGAGAAAACAGAGTGAAACCTAAACATGAAACCGGTTACCTCAAAGGAACGGATTAACCTAGAAGAACGAATTTGGTGAACCAAGTGGGATTGGTGTACTGATCATTACCTGCAAGTATCATCAAGATTGGGTGAAAAAATGTTTGCTGAGATTTCAGGAAACTCGTAGTTTTTTGGAAGCTTGGCAACCCCTTTCAATGAAAGTGATTCTCGTCAGTCTCTGCTTGGGGCTACTTCCATAGGACACAAACCATAGCCATAGAACTTGGAACGTCATTATTGTGCCAAGTTTCAAAGAGTTAGCACAAACCGTGTTTGATTTAGAGTTCGAACTACATGTATCCATATAGGAGAAAGCAGAGTGAAACCTAAACATAAAAACGGTTATTGCAAAGGAACAGTTTAACCTAGAAGAACGATATTTGGTGAGCCAAGTGAGACTGGTGTACTGATCATTACCTGCAAGTATCATCAAGATTGGGTGAAAAAATGTTTCCTGAGATTTCAGGAAACTCGTAGATTTTTGGAAGCTTGGCAACCCTTTCAATGAAAGTGATTCTCCTCAGTCTCAGCTTGGGGCTACATCCATAGGACACAAACCACAGCCATAGAACTGGGAACTACATTATTGTGCCAAGTTTCAAAGAGCTAGCACAAACCGTGCTTGATTTAGAGTTCCAACTACATATATCCATATAGGAGAAAACAGAGTGAAACCTAAACATGAAAAGGTTACTGCAAATCAACGGTTTAACCTAGAAGAACGAAATTTGGTGAGCCAAGTGGGACTGGTGTACTGATCCATACCTGCAAGTATCATCACGATTGGGTGAAAAAAATTTTTGCTGAGATTTCAGGAAACTCGTAGTTTTTTGGAAGCTTGGCAACTCCTTTCAATGAAAGTGATTCTCATCAGTCTCTGCTTGGGGCTACTTCCAGAGGACACAAACCATAGCCCTAGAAATTGGAACTACATTATTGTGCCAAGTTTCAAAGAGCTAGCACAAACCTTGTTTGATTTAGAGTTCCAAATACATGTATCTATATAGGAGAAAACAGAGTGAAACCTAAACATGAAAACGGTTACTGCAAAGGAACGGTTTAACCTAGAAGAACGAAATTTGGTGAGCCTAGTGGGATTGGTGTACTGATCATTAAATGGAAGTATCATCAAGATTGGGTGAAAAAATGTTTGCTGAGATTTCAGGAAACTCGTAGTTTTTTGGAAGCTTGGCAACCCCTTTCAATGAAAGTGATTCTCCTCAGTCTCTGCTTGGGGCTACTTCCATAGGACACAAACCATAGCCATAGAACTTGGAACTACATTATTGTACCAAGTTTCAAAGAGCTAGCACAAACCGTGTTTGATTTAGAGTTCCAACTACATGTATCCATATAGGAGAAAACAGAGTGAAACCTAAACATGAAAAAGGTTACTGCAAAGGAACGGTTTAACCTAGAAGAACGAAATTTGGTGAGCCAAGTGGGACTGGTGTACTGATCATTACCTGCAAGTATCATCACGATTGGGTGAAAAAATGTTTGCTGAGATTTCAGGAAACTCGTAGTTTTTTGGAAGCTTGGCAACTCCTTTCAATGAAAGTGATTCTCGTGAGTCTCTGCTTGGGGCTACTTCAATAGGACACAAACCATAGCGATAGAACTTGGAACTACATTATTTTGCCAAGTTTCAAAGAGCTAGCACAAACCGTGTTTGATTTAGAGTTCCAACTACATGTATCCATATAGGAGAAAACAGAGTGAAACCTAAACATGAAACCGGTTACTGCAAAGGAACGGATTAACCTAGAAGAACGAAATTTGGTGAACCAACTGGGATTGGTGTACTGATCATTACCTGCAAGTAGAATTAAGATTGGGTGAAAAAAATGTTTGCTGAGATTTCAGGAAACTCGTAGTTTTTTGGAAGCTTGGCAACCCCTTTCAATGAAAGTGATTCTCGTCAGTCTCTGCTTGGGGCTACTTCCATAGGACACAAACCATAGCCATAGAACTTGGAACGACATTATTGTGCCAAGTTTCAAGGAGCTAGCACAAACCGTGCTTGATTTAGAGTTCCAACTACATGTATCCATATTGGAGAAAACAGAGTGAAACATAAACATAAAAACGGTTATTGCAAAGGAACAGTTTAACCTAGAAGAACGAAATTTGGTGAGCCAAGTGGGACTGGTGTACTGATCATTACCTGCAAGTATCATCAAGATTGGGTGAAAAAATGTTTGCTGAGATTTCAGGAAACTCGTAGATTTTTGGAAGCTTGGCAACCCTTTCAATGAAAGTGATTCTCGTCAGTCTCTGCATGGGGTTACTTCCATAGGACACAAAACATAGCCATAGAACTTGGAACTGTATTATGGTGCCAAGTTTCAAGGGCCTAGCACAAACCGTGTTTGATTTAGAGTTCCAACTACATGTATCCATATAGGAGAAAACAGAGTGAAACCTAAACATGAAAACGGTTACTGCAAAGGAACTGTTTAACCTAGAAGAACGACATTTGGTGAGCCAAGTTGGACTGGTGTACGGATCATTACCTGCAAGTATCATCACGATTCGGTGAAAAAATGTTTGCTGAGATTTCAGGAAACTCGTAGTTTTTTGGAAGCTTATCAACTCCTTTCAATGAAAGTGATTCTTTTCAGTCTCTGCTTGGGGCTACTTCCATAGGACACAAACCATAGCGATAGAACTTTGAACTACATTATTGTGCCAAGTTTCAAAGAGCTAGCACAAACCGTGCTTGATTTAGAGTTCCAACTACATGTAACCATATAGGAGAAATCAGAGTGAATCCTAAACATGAAAACGGTTACTGCAAAGGAACGGTTTAACCTAGAAGAACGAAATTTGGTGAGCCAAGTGGGATTGGTGTACTGATCATTACATGCAAGTATCATCACGATTGGGTGAAAAAATGTTTGCTGAGATTTCAGGAAACTCGTAGTTTTTTGGACGCTTGGCAACCCCTTTCAATGAAAGTGATTCTCGTCAGTCTCTGCTTGGGGCTACTTCCATAGGACACAAACCATAGCCATAGAACTTGGAACTACATTATTGTGCCAAGTTTCAAAGAGCTAGCACAAACCGTGTTTGATTTAGAGTTCCAACTACATGTATCCATATAGGAGAAAACAGAGTGAAACCTAAACATGAAACCGGTTACCTCAAAGGAACGTATTAACCTAGAAGAACGAAATTTGGTGAACCAAGTGGGATTGGTGTACTGATCATTACCTGCAAGTATCATCAAGATTGGGTGAAAAAATATTTGCTGAGATTTCAGGAAACTCGTAGTTTTTTGGAAGCTTGGCAACCCCTTTCAATGAAAGTGATTCTCCTCAGTCTCTGCTTGGGGCTACTTCCATAGGACACAAACCATAGCCATAGAACTTGGAACGTCATTATTGTGCCAAGTTTCAAAGAGTTAGCACAAACCGTGTTTGATTTAGAGTTCAAACTACATGTATCCATATAGGAGAAAACAGAGTGAAACCTAATCATGAAAACGGTTACTGCAAAGGAACGGTTTAACCTAGAGGAACGAAGTTTGGTGAGCCAAGTGGGAAATGTGTACTGATCAATACCTGCAAGTATCATCAAGATTGGGTGAAAAAATGTTTGCTTAGGTTTCAGGAAACACGTAGTTTTTTAAGCTTGGCAACCCCTTTCAATGAAAGTGATTCTCGTCAGTCTCTGCTTGGGGCTACTTCCATAGGACACAAACCATAGCCATAGAACTTGGAACGACATTATTGTGCCAAGTTTCAAGGAGCTAGCACAAACCGTGCTTGATTTAGAGTTCCAACTACATGTATCCATATTGGAGAAAACAGAGTGAAACATAAACATAAAAACGGTTATTGCAAAGGAACAGTTTAACCTAGAAGAACGAAATTTGGTGAGCCAAGTGGGACTGGTGTACTGATCATTACCTGCAAGTATCATCAAGATTGGGTGAAAAAATGTTTGCTGAGATTTCAGGAAACTCGTAGATTTTTGGAAGCTTGGCAACCCTTTCAATGAAAGTGATTCTCGTCAGTCTCTGCATGGGGTTACTTCCATAGGACACAAAACATAGCCATAGAACTTGGAACTGTATTATGGTGCCAAGTTTCAAGGGCCTAGCACAAACCGTGTTTGATTTAGAGTTCCAACTACATGTATCCATATAGGAGAAAACAGAGTGAAACCTAAACATGAAAACGGTTACTGCAAAGGAACTGTTTAACCTAGAAGAACGACATTTGGTGAGCCAAGTTGGACTGGTGTACGGATCATTACCTGCAAGTATCATCACGATTCGGTGAAAAAATGTTTGCTGAGATTTCAGGAAACTCGTAGTTTTTTGGAAGCTTATCAACTCCTTTCAATGAAAGTGATTCTCGTCAGTCTCTGCTTGGGGCTACTTCAATAGGACACAAACCATAGCGATAGAACTTTGAACTACATTATTGTGCCAAGTTTCAAAGAGCTAGCACAAACCGTGCTTGATTTAGAGTTCCAACTACATGTATCCATATAGGAGAAATCAGAGTGAATCCTAAACATGAAAACGGTTACTGCAAAGGAACGGTTTAACCTAGAAGAACGAAATTTGGTGAGCCAAGTGGGATTGGTGTACTGATCATTACATGCAAGTATCATCACGATTGGGTGAAAAAATGTTTGCTGAGATTTCAGGAAACTCGTAGTTTTTTGGACGCTTGGCAACCCCTTTCAATGAAAGTGATTCTCGTCAGTCTCTGCTTGGGGCTACTTCCATAGGACACAAACCATAGCCATAGAACTTGGAACTACATTATTGTGCCAAGTTTCAAAGAGCTAGCACAAACCGTGCTTGATTTAGAGTTCCAACTACATGTATCCATATAGGAGAAAACAGAGTGAAACCTAAACATGAAACCGGTTACCTCAAAGGAACGTATTAACCTAGAAGAACGAAATTTGGTGAACCAAGTGGGATTGGTGTACTGATCATTACCTGCAAGTATCATCAAGATTGGGTGAAAAAATATTTGCTGAGATTTCAGGAAACTCGTAGTTTTTTGGAAGCTTGGCAACCCCTTTCAATGAAAGTGATTCTCCTCAGTCTCTGCTTGGGGCTACTTCCATAGGACACAAACCATAGCCATAGAACTTGGAACGTCATTATTGTGCCAAGTTTCAAAGAGTTAGCACAAACCGTGTTTGATTTAGAGTTCAAACTACATGTATCCATATAGGAGAAAACAGAGTGAAACCTAATCATGAAAACGGTTACTGCAAAGGAACGGTTTAACCTAGAGGAACGAAGTTTGGTGAGCCAAGTGGGAAATGTGTACTGATCAATACCTGCAAGTATCATCAAGATTGGGTGAAAAAATGTTTGCTTAGGTTTCAGGAAACACGTAGTTTTTTAAGCTTGGCAACCCCTTTCAATGAAAGTGATTCTCGTCAGTCTCTGCTTGGGGCTACTTCCATAGGACACAAATCATAGCCATAGAACTTGGAACTACATTATTGTGCCAAGTTTCAAAGAGCTAGCACAAACCGTCTTTGATTTAGAGTTCCAACTACATGTATCCATATAGGAGAAAACAGAGGTGAAACCTAAATATGAAAACGGTTACTGAAAAGGAACGGTTTAACCTAGAAGAACGAAATTTTGGTGAGCCAAGTGGGATTGGTGTACTGATCATTACCTGCAAGTATCATCACGATTGGGTGAAAAAATGTTTGCTGAGAGTTCAGGAAACTCGTAGTTTTTTGGAAGCTTGGCAACCCCTTTCAATGAATGTGATTCTCGTCAGTCTCTGCTTTGGGCTACTTCCAGAAGACACAAACCATAGCCATAGAACTTGGAACTACATTATTGTGCCAAGTTTCAAAGAGCTAGCACAAACCGTGTTTGATTTAGAGTTCCAACTACATGTATCCATATAGGAGAAAACAGAGTGAAACCTAAACATGAAAACGGTTACTGCAAAGGAACGGTTTAACCTAGAAGAACGAAATTTGGTGAGCCAAGTGGGACTGGTGTACTGATCATTAAATGGAAGTATCATCAAGATTGGGTTGAAAAATGATTGCTGAGATTTCAGGAAACTCGTAGTTTTTTGGAAGCTTGGCAACCCCTTTCAATGAAAGTGATTCTCATCAGTCTCTGCTTGGGGCTACTTCCCTAGGACACAAACCATCGTGATAGAATTTTAACTACATTATTGTGCCATGTTTCAACGAGCTAGCACAAACCGTGTTTGATTTAGAGTTCCAACTACATGTATCCATATAGGAGAAAACAGAGTGAAACCTAAACATGAAAACGGTTACTGCAAAGGAACAGTTTAACCTAGAAGAACGAAGTTTGGTGAGCCAAGTGGGACCTGTGTACTGATCATTATCTGCAAGTATCATCATGATTGGGTGAAAAAATGTTTTCTTAGATTTCAGGAAACTCGTAGTTTTTTGGAAGATTGGCAACCCGTTTCAATGAAAGTGATTATCGTCTGTCTCTGCTTGGGGCTACTTCCATAGACACAAATCATAGCCATAGAACTTGGAACTATATTATTGTGCCAAGTTTCAAAGAGCTAGCACAAACCGTGTTTGATTTAGAGTTCCAACTACATGTATCCATATAGGAGAAAACAGAGTGAAACCTAAACATGAAAACGGTTCCTGCAAAGGAACGGTTTAACCTAGAAGAACGAAATTTGGTGAGCCAAGTGGGACTGGTGTACTGATCATTAAATGGAAGTATCATCAAGACTGGGTTGAAAAATGATAGCTGAGATTTCAGGAAACTCGTAGTTTTTTGGAAGCTTGGCAACCCCTTTCAATGAAAGTGATTCTCCTCAGTCTCTGCTTGTTGCTACTTCAATAGGACACAAACCACCACGACAGAACTTGTAACTACATTATTGTGCCAAGTATCAAAGAGCTAGCACAAACCGTGTTTGATTTAGAGTTCCAACTACATGTATCCATTTAGGAGAAAACAGAGTGAAACCTAAACATGAAAACGGTTACTGCAAAGGAACGGTTTAACCTAGAAGAACGAAACTTGGTGAGCCAAGTGGGACTGGTGTACTGATCATTACCTGCAAGTATCATCAAGACTGGGTGAAAAAATGTTTGCTGAGATTTCAGGAAACTCGTAGTTTTTTGGAAGCTTGGCAACCCCTTTCAATGAAAGTGATTCTCGTCAGTCTCTGCTTTGGGCTACTTCCATAGGACACAAACCATAGCCATAGAACTTGGAACTACATTATTGGGCCAAGTTTCAAAGAGCTAGCACAAACCGTGTTTGATTTAGAGTTCCACCTACATGTATCCATATAGGAGAAAACAGAGTGAAACCTAAATATGAAAACGTTTACTGCAAACGAACGGTTTAACCTAGAAGAACGAAATTTTGGTGAGCCAAGTAGGATTGGTGTAGTTATCATTAAATGGAGGTATCATTAACATTGGGTGAAAAAATGTTTGCTGAGATTTCAGGAAACTCGTAGTTTTTTGGAAGCTTGGCAACCCCTTTCAATGAAAGTGATTCCCGTCAGTCTCTGCTTGGGGCTACTTCCTTAGGACACAAACCATAGACATAGAACTTGGAACTACATTATTGTGCCAAGTTTCAAAGAGCTAGCACAAACCGTGTTTGATTTAGAGTTCCAACTACATGTATCCATATATGAGAAAACAGAGTGAAACCTAAACAAGAAAACGGTTACTGCAAAGGAACGGTTTAACCAAGAAGAAGGAAATTTGGTCAGCCAAGTGGGACTGGTGTACTGATCATTACCTGCAAGTATCATCAAGACTGGGTGAAAAAATGTTTCCTGAGATTTCAGGAAACTCGTAGTTTTTTGGAAGCTTGGCAACCCCTTTCAATGAAAGTGATTCTCGTCAGTCTCTGCTTTGGGCTACTTCCATAGGACACAAACCATAGCCATAGAACTTGGAACTACATTATTTGGCCAAGTTTCAAAGAGCTAGCACAAACCGTGTTTGATTTAGAGTTCCACCTACATGTATCCATATAGGAGAAAACAGAGTGAAACCTAAATATGAAAACGTTTACTGCAAACGAACGGTTTAACCTAGAAGAAAGAAATTTTGGTGAGCCAAGTAGGATTGGTGTAGTGATCATTAAATGGAGGTATCATTAACATTGGGTGAAAAAATGTTTGCTGAGAATTCAGGAAACTCGTAGTTTTTTGGAAGCTTGGCAACCCCTTTCAATGAAAGTGATTCCCGTCAGTCTCTGCTTGGGGCTACTTCCATAGGACACAAACCATAGCCATAGAACTTGGAACTACATTATTGTGCCAATTTTCAAAGAGCTAGCACAAACCGTGTTTGATTTAGAGTTCCAAATACATGTATCCATATAGGAGAAAACAGAGTGAATCCTAAACATGAAAACGGTTCCTGCTAAGGAACCGTTTAACCTAGAAGAACGAAATTTGGTGAGCCAAGTGGGACTGCTGTACTGACCATTACCTGCAAGTATCATCAAGATTGGGTGAAAAAATGTTTGCTGAGAATTCGGGAAACTCGTAGTTTTGTGGAAGCTTGGCAACCCCTTTCAATGAAAGTGATTCTCGTCAGTCTCTGCTTGGGGCTACTTCCATAGGACACAAACTGTAGCCATAGAACTTGTAACTACATTATTGTGCCAAGTTTCAAAGAGCTAGCACAAACCGTGTTTGATTTAGAGTTCCAACTACATGTATCCATATAGGAGAAAACAGAGTGAAACCTAAACATGAAAACGGTTACTGCAAGGGAACGGTTTAACCTAGAAGAACGAAACTTGGTCAGCCATGTGGGACTGGTGTACTGATCATTTCCTTCAAGTATCATCAAGATTGGGTGAAAAAATATTTGCTGAGAAATCAGGAAATTCGTAGTTTTTTGGAAGCTTGGCAACCCCTTTCAGTGAAAGTGATTCTCGTCAGTCTCCGCTTGGGGCTACTTCCATAGGACACAAAACATAACCATAGAACTTGGAACTACATTATAGTGCCAAGTTTCAAAGAGCTAGCACAAACCGTGTTTGATTTAGAGTTCCAACGACATGTATCCATATAGGAGAAAACAGAGTGAAACCTAAACATGAAAACGGTTACTGCAAAGGAACGGTTAACATAGAAGAACGAAATTTGGTGAGCCAAGTGGGACTGGTGTACTGATCATTACCTGCAAGTATCATCAAGACTGGGTGAAAAAATGTTTGCTGAGATTTCAGGAAACTCGTAGTTTTTTGGAAGCTTGGCAACCCCTTTCAATGAAAGTGATTCTCGTCAGTCTCTGCTTTGGGCTACTTCCATAGGACACAAACCATAGCCATAGAACTTGGAACTACATTATTGGGCCAAGTTTCAAAGAGCTAGCACAAACCGTGTTTGATTTAGAGTTCCACCTACATGTATCCATATCGGAGAAAACAGAGTGAAACCTAAATATGAAAACGTTTACTGCAAACGAACGGTTTAACCTAGAAGAACGAAATTTTGTGAGCCAAGTAGGATTGGTGTAGTGATCATTAAATGGAGGTATCATTAACATTGGGTGAAAAAATGTTTGCTGAGATTTCAGGAAACTCGTAGTTTTTTGGAAGCTTGGCAACCCCTTTCAATGAAAGTGATTCCCGTCAGTCTCTGCTTGGGGCTACTTCCATAGGACACAAACCATAGCCATAGAACTTGGAACTACATTATTGTGCCAATTTTCAAAGAGCTAGCACAAACCGTGTTTGATATAGAGTTCCAACTACATGTATCCATATAGGAGAAAACAGAGTGAAACCTAAACATGAAAACGGTTACTGCAAAGGAACGGTTTAACCTAGAAGAACGAAATTTGGTGAGCCAAGTGGGATTGGTGTACTGATCATTAAATGGATGTATCATCAAGATTGGGTGAAAAAATGTTTGCTGAGATTTCAGGAAACTCTTAGTTTTTTGGAAGCTTGGCAACCCCTTTCAATGAAAGTGATTCTCGTCAGTCTCTGCTTGGGGCTACTTCAATAGGACACAAACCACCACGATAGAACTTGTAACTACATTATTGTGCCAAGTTCAAAGAGCTAGCACAAACCGTGTTTGATTTAGAGTTCCAACTACATGTATCCATATAGGAGAAAACGGAGTGAAACCTAAACATGAAAACGGTTACTGCAAAGGAACGGTTTAACCTAGAAGAACGAAACTTGGTCAGCCAAGTGGGACTGGAGTACTGATCATTACCTGCAAGTATCATCAAGATTGGGTGAAAAAATGTTTGCTGAGATTTCAGGAAACTCGTAGTTTTTTGGAATCTTGGCAACCTCTTTCAATGAAAGTGATTCTAGTCAGTCTCTGCTTGGGGCTACTTCCATAGGACACAAACCATAAGCATAGATCTTGGAACTACATTATAGTGCCAAGTTTCAAAGAGCTAGCACAAACCGTGTTTGATTTAGAGTTCCAACTACATGTATCCATATAGGAGAAAACAGAGTGAAACCTAAACATTAAAAGGGTTACTGCAAAGGAACGGTTTAACCTAGAAGAACGAAACTTGGTCAGCCAAGTGGGACTGGTGTACTGATCATTTCCTGCAAGTATCATCAAGATTGGATGAAAAAATGTTTGCTGAGAAATCAGGAAACTCGTAGTTTTTTGGAAGCTTGGCATCCCCTTTCAGTGAAAGGGATTCTCGTCAGTCTCTGCTTGGGGCTACTTCCTAGGACACAAACCATAGCCATAGAACTTGAAACTACATTATTGTGCAAGTTTCAAAGAGCTAGCACAAACCGTGTTTGATTTACAGTTCCAACTACATGTATCCATATAGGAGAAAACAGAGTGAAACCTAAACATGAAAACGGTTACTGTAAAGGAAAGGTTTAACTAGAAGAACGAAATTGGTCAGCCAAGTGGGACTGGAGTACTGATCATTACCTGCAAGTATCATCAAGATTGGGTGAAAAAATGTTTGCTGAGATTTCAGGAAACTCGTAGTTTTTTGGAAGCTTGGCAACCTCTTTCAATGAAAGTGATTCTAGTCAGTCTCTGCTTGGGGCTACTTCCATAGGACACAAACCATAAGCGTAGATCTTGGAACTACATATAGTGCAAAGTTTCAAAGAGCTAGCACAAACCGTGTTTGATTTAGAGTTCCAACTACATGTATCCATATAGGTGAAAGAGAGTGAAACCTGAACATGAAAACGATTACTGCAAGGAACTGTTAACCTAGAAGAACGAAATTTGGTGAGCCTAGTGGGATTGGTGTACTGATCATTAAATGGAAGTATCATCAATATTGGGTGAAAAAATGTTTGCTGAGATTTCCGGAAACTCGTAGTTTTTTGGAAGCTTGGCAACCCCTTTCAAATGAAAGTGATTCTCGTCTGTCTCTGCTTGGGGCTACTTCCTAGGACAGAAACCATACGCATAGAACTTGGAACTACATTATTGGGCCAAGTTTCAAAGAGCTAGCACAAACCATGTTTGATTTAGAGTTCCAACTACATGTATCCATACAGGAGAAAACAGAGTGAAACCTAAACATGAAAACGGTTACTGCAAAGGAACGGTTTAACCTAGAAGAACGAAATTTGTTCAGCCTAGTGGGACTGGTGTACTGATCATTACCTGCAAGTATCATCACGTTTGGGTAAAAAAATGTTTGCTGAGATTTCAGGAAACTCGTAGTTTTTTGGAAGCTTGGCAACCCCTTTCAATGAAAGTGATTCTCGTCAGTTTCTGCTTGGGGCTACTTCCATAGGACACAAACCATAGCCATAGAACTTTAACTACATTATTGTGCCAAGTTTCAAAGTGCTAGCACAAACCGTGTATGATTTAGAGTTCCAACTACATGTATTCATATAGGAGAAAACCGAATGAAACCTAAACATGAAAACGGTTACTGCAAAGGAACGGTTTAACCTAGAAGAAGGAAATTTGGTCAGCCAAGTGGGACTGGTGTACTGACCATTACCTGCAAGTATCATCAAGATTGGGTGAAAAAATGTTTGCTGAGAATTCAGGATTCTCGTAGTTTTGTGGAAGCTTGGCAACCCCTTTCAATGAAAGTGATTTTCGTCAGTCTCTGCTTGGGGCTACTTCCATACGACACAAACCATAGCCATAGAAATTGGAACTACATTATTGTGCCAAGTTTCAAAGAGCTAGCACAAACCGTGTTTGATTTAGAGTTCCAACTACATGTATCCATATAGGAGAAAACAGAGTGAAACCTAAACATGAAAACGGTTACTGCAAAGGAACGGTTTAACCTAGAAGAACGAAATTTGGTGAGCCAAGTGGGATTGGTGTACTGATCATTACCTGCAAGTATCAGCAAGATTGGGTGAAAAAATGTTTGCTGAGAATTCAGGAAACTCGTAGTTTTTTGGAAGCTTGGCAACCCCTTTCAATGAAAGTGATTCTCGTCAGTCTCTGCTTGGGGCTACTTCCATAGGACACAAACCCTTGCCATAGAACTTGGAACTACATTATACTGCCAAGTTTCAAAGAGCTAGCACAAACCGTGTTTGATTTAGAGTTCCAACTACATGTATCCATATAGGAGAAAACAGAGTGAAACCTAAACATGAAAACGGTTACTGCAAGGGATCGGTTTAACCTAGAAGAACGAAACTTGGTCAGCCATGTGGGACTGGTGTACTGATCATTTCCTGCAAGTATAATCAAGATTTCTGAAAAAATATTTGCTGAGAAATCAGGAAACTCGTAGTTTTTTGGAAGCTTGGCAACCCCTTTCAGTGAAAGTGATTCTCGTCAGTCTCTGCTTGGGGCTACTTCCATAGGACACAAAACATAACCATAGAACTTGGAACTACATTATAGTCCCAAGTTTCAAAGAGCTAGCAACAAACCGTGTTTGATTTAGAGTTCCAACTACATGTATCCATATAGGAGAAAACAGAGTGAAACCTAAACATGAAAAACGGTACTGCAAAGGAACGGTTTAACCTAGAAGAAGGAAATTTGGTCAGCCAAGTGGGACTGGTGTACTGATCATTACCTGCAAGTATCATCAACATTGGGTGAAAAAATGTTTGCTGAGATTTCAGGAAACTCGTAGTTTTTTTGGAAGCTTGGCAACCCCTTTCAATGAAAGTGATTCTCGTCAGTCTCTGCTTGGGGCTACTTCCATAGGACACAAACCATAGCCATACAACTTGTAACTACATTATTGTGCCAAGTTTCAAAGAGCTAGCACAAACCGTGTTTGAATTAGAGTTCCAAATACATGTATCCATATATGAGAAAACAGAGTGAATCCTAAACATGAAACGGTTACTGCAAAGGAACGGTTTAACATAGAGGAACGAAATTTGGTGAGCCAAGTGGGACTGGTGTACTGATAATTACCTGCAAGTATCATCAAGATTGGGTGAAAAAATGTTTGCTGAGATTTCAGGAAACTCGTAGTTTTTTGGAAGCTTGTCAACCCCTTTCAATAAAAGTGATTCTCCGTCAGTCTCTGCTTGGGGCTACTTCCATAGGACACAAACCATAGCCATAGAACTTGTAACTACATTATTGTGCCAAGTTTCAAAGAGCTAGCACAAACCGTGTTTGATTTAGAGTTCCAACTACATGTATCCATATAGGAGAAAACAGAGTGAAACCTAAATATGAAAACGTTTACTGCAAACGAACGGTTTCACCTAGAAGAACGAAATTTTGGTGAGCCAAGTAGGATTGGTGTAGTGATCATTAAATGGAGGTATCATCAACATTGGGTGAAAAAATGTTTGCTGAGATTTCAGGAAACTCGTAGTTTTCTGGAAGCTTGGCAACCCCTTTCAATGAAAGTGATTCCCGTCAGTCTCTGCTTGGGGCTACTTCCATAGGACACAAACCATAGCCATAGAACTTGGAACTACATTATTGTGCCAAGTTTCAAAGAGCTAGCACAAATCGTGTTAGATTTAGAGTTCCAAATACATGTATCCATATAGGAGAAAACAGAGTGAATCCTAAACATGAAAACGGTTACTGCAAGGGAACGGTTTAACCTAGAAGAACGAAATTTGGTGAGCCAAGTGGGACTGCTGTACTGATCATTACCTGCAAGTATCATCAAGATTGGGTGAAAAAATGTTTGCTGAGAATTCAGGAAACTCGTAGTTTTTTGGAAGCTTGGCAACCCCTTTCAATGAAAGTGATTCTCGTCAGTCTCTGCTTGGGGCTACTTCCATACGACACAAACCATAGCCATAGAACTTGGAACTACATTATTGTGCCAAGTTTCAAAGAGCTAGCACAAACCGTGTTTGATTTAGAGTTCCAACTACATGTATCCATATAGGAGAAAACAGAGTGAAACCTAAACATGAAAACGGTTACTGCAAAGGAACGGTTTAACCTAGAAGAACGAAATTTGGTGAGCCTAGTGGGATTGGTGTACTGATCACTAAATGGAAGTATCATCAATATTGGGTGAAAAAATGTTTGCTGAGATTTCCGGAAACTCGTAGTTTTTTGGAAGCTTGGCAACCCCTTTCAGTGAAAGTGATTCTCGTCAGTCTCTGTTTGGGGCTACTTCCATAGGACACAAAACATAACCATAGAACTTGGAACTACATTATACTGCCAAGTTTCAAAGAGCTAGCACAAACCGTGTTTGATTTAGAGTTCCAACTACATGTATCCATATAGGAGAAAACAGAGTGAAACCTAAACATGAAAACGGTTACTGCAAACGAATGGTTTAACCTAGAAGAACGAAATTTGGTGAGCCAAGTGGGATTGGTGTACTGATCATTAAATGGATGTATCATCAAGATTGGGTGAAAAAATGTTTGCTGAGATTTCAGGAAACTCGTAGTTTTTTGGAAGCTTGGCAACCCCTTTCAATGAAAGTGATTCTCGTCAGTCTCTGATTGGGGCTACTTCCATAGGACACAAACTATAGCCATAGAACTTGGAACTACATTATTGTGAAAAGTTTCAAAGAGCTAGCACAAACCGTGTTTGATTTAGAGTTCCAAATACATGTATCCATATAGGAGAAAACAGAGTGAATCCTAAACATGAAAACGGTTACTGCAAAGGAACGGTTTAACCTAGAAGAACGAAATTTGGTGAGCCAAGTGGAACTGCTGTACTGATCATTACCTGCAAGTATCATCAAGATTGGGTGAAAAAATGTTTGCTGAGAATTCAGGAAACTCGTAGTTTTGTGGAAGCTTGGCAACCCCTTTCAATGAAAGTGATTCTGGTCAGTCTCTGCTTGGGGCTACTTCCATAGGACACAAACCATAGCCATAGAACTTGGAATTACATTATTGTACCAAGTTTCAAAGAGGTAGCACAAACCGTGTTTGATTTAGAGTTCCAAATACATGTATCCATATAGGAGAAAACAAAGTGAAACCTAAACATGAAAACGGTTACTGCAAAGGAACGGTTTAACCTAGAAGAAAGAAATTTGGTGAGCCTAGTGGGATTTTTGTACTGATCATTAAATGGGAGTATCATCAAGATTGGGTGAAAAAATGATTGCTGAGATTTCAGGAAACTCGTAGTTTTTGGCAGCTTGGCAACCCCTTTCAATGAAAGTGATTCTCGTCAGTCTCTGCTTGGGGCTACTTCCTAGGACACAAACCATAGCCATAGAACTTGGAACTACATTATTGTGCCAAGTTCCAAAGAGCTAGCACAAACCGTGTTTGATTTACAGTTCCAACTACATGTATCCATATAGGAGAAAACAGAGTGAAACTTAAACATGAAAACGGTTACTGCAAAGGAAAGGTTTAACCCAGAAGAACGAAACTTGGTCAGCCAAGTGGGACTGGAGTCCTGATCATTACCTACAAGTATCATCAAGATTGGGTGAAAAAATGTTTGCTGAGATTTCAGGAAACTCGTAGTTTTGTGGAAGCTTGGCAACCTCTTTCAATGAAAGTGATTCTAGTCAGTCTCTGCTTGGGGCTACTTCCATAGGACACAAACCATAAGCATAGAACTTGGAACTACATTATAGTGCCAAGTTTCAAAGAGCTAGCACAAGCGGTGTTTGATTTAGAGTTCCAACTACATGTATCCATATAGGAGAAAAGAGAGTGAAACCTGAACATGAAAACGTTTACTGCAAAGGAACGGTTAACCTAGAAGAACGAAATTTGGTGAGCCTAGTGGGATTGGTGTGCTGATCATTAAATGGAAGTATCATCAATATTGGGTGAAAAAATGTTTGATGAGATTTCCGGAAACACGTAGTTTTTTGGAAGCTTGGCAACCCCTTTCAATGAAAGTGATTCTCGTCAGTCTCTGCTTGGGGCTACTTCCTAGGACACAAACCATAGCCATATAACTTGGAACTACATTATTGGGCCAAGTTTCAAAGAGCTAGCACAAACCATGTTTGATTTAGAGTTCCAACTACATGTATCCATATAGGAGAAAACAGAGTGAAACCTAAACATGAAAACGGTTACTGCAAAGGAATGGTTTAACCTAGAAGAACGAAATTTTGGTGAGCCAAGTGGGACTGGTGTACTGATCATTACCTGCAAGTATCATCAAGTTTGGGTAAAAAAATGTTTGCTGAGATTTCAGGAAACTCGTAGATTTTTGGAAGCTTGGCAACCCCTTTCAATGAAAGTGATTCTCGTCAGTTTCTGCTTGGGGCTACTTCCATAGGACACAAACCATAGCCATAGAACTTTAACTACATTATTGTGCCAAGTTTCAAAGTGCTAGCACAAACCGTGTTTGATTTAGAGTTCCAACTACATGTATCCATATAGGAGAAAACAGAATGAAACCTAAACATGAAAACGGTTACTGCAAAGGAACGGTTTAACCTAGAAGAAAGAAATTTGGTGAGCCAATTGGGACTGGTGTACTGATCATTACCTGCAAGTATCATCAAGATTGGGTGAAAAAATGTTTGCTGAGATTTCAGGAAACTCGTAGTTTTTTGGAAGCTTGGCAACCCTTTCAATGATAGTGATTCTCGTCAGTCTCTGCTTGGGGCTACTTCCATAGGAAACAAACCATAGCCATAGAACTTGGAACTACATTATTGTGTCAAGTTTCGAAAAGCTAGCACAATCCGTGTTTGATTTAGAGTTCCAACTACATGTATCCATATAGGAGAAAACAGAGTGAAACCTAAACAAGAAAACGGTTACTGCAAAGGAACGGTTTAACCTAGAAGAAGGAAATTTGGTCAGCCAAGTGGGACTGGTGTACTGATCATTACCTTCAAGTATCATCAAGATTGCGTCAAAAAATGTTTGCTGAGATTTCAGGAAACTCGTAGCTTTTTGGAAGCTTGGCAACCCCTTTCAATGAAAGTGATTCTCGTCAGTCTCTGCTTGAGGCTACTTCCATAGGACACAAACCATAGCCATAGAACTTGGAACTACATTATTGTGCCAATTTTCAAAGAGCTAGCACAAACCGTGTTTGATTTAGAGTTCCAAATACATGTATCCATATAGGAGAAAATAGAGTGAATCCTAAACATGAAAACGGTTACTGCAAAGGAACGGTTTAACCTAGAAGAATGAAATTTGGTGAGCCAAGTGGGACTGGTGTACTGACCATTACCTACAAGTATCATCAAGATTGGGTGAAAAAATGTTTGCTGAGAATTCAGGAAACTCGTAGTTTTGTGGAAGCTTGGCAACCCCTTTCAATGAAAGTGATTCTCGTCAGTCTCTGCTTGGGGCTGCTTCCATAGGACACAAACCATAGCCATAGAACTTGGAACTACATTATTGTGCCAAGTTTCAAAGAGCTAGCACAAACCGTGTTTGATTTAGAGTTCCAACTACATGTATCCATATAGGAGAAAACAGAGTGAAACCTAAACATGAAAACGGTTACTGCAAGGAACGGTTTAACCTAGAAGAAAGAAATTTGGTGAGCCTAGTGGGATTTTTGTACTGATCATTAAATGGGAGTATCATCAAGATTGGGTGAAAAAATGATTGCTGAGATTTCAGGAAACTCGTAGTTTTTTGGCAGCTTGGCAACCCCTTTCAATGAGAGTGATTCTCGTCAGTCTCTGCTTGGGGCTACTTCCTAGGACACAAACCATAGCCATAGAACTTGGAACTACATTATTGTGCCAAGTTCCAAAGAGCTAGCACAAACCGTGTTTGATTTACAGTTCCAACTACATGTATCCATATAGGAGAAAACAGAGTGAAACCTAAACATGAAAACGGTTACTGCAAAGGAAAGGTTTAACCTAGAAGAACGAAACTTGGTCAGCCAAGTGGGACTGGAGTCCTGATCATTACCTGCAAGTATCATCAAGATTGGGTGAAAAAATGTTTGCTGAGATTTCAGGAAACTCGTAGTTTTTTGGAAGCTTGGCAACCTCTTTCAATGAAAGTGATTCTAGTCAGTCTCTGCTTGGGGCTACTTCCATAGGACACAAACCATAAGCATAGAACTTGGAACTACATTATAGTGCCAAGTTTCAAAGAGCTAGCACAAGCCGTGTTTGATTTAGAGTTCCAACTACATGTATCCACATAGGAGAAAACAGAGTGAAACCTAAACATGAAAACGTTTACTGCAAAGGAACGGTTAACCTAGAAGAACGAAATTTGGTGAGCCTAGTGGGATTGGTGTGCTGATCATTAAATGGAAGTATCATCAATATTGGGTGAAAAAATGTTTGATGAGATTTCCGGAAACACGTAGTTTTTTGGAAGCTTGGCAACCCCTTTCAATGAAAGTGATTCTCGTCAGTCTCTGCTTGGGGCTACTTCCTAGGACACAAACCATAGCCATATAACTTGGAACTACATTATTGTGCCAAGTTTCAAAGTGCTAGCACAAACCGTGTTTGATTTAGAGTTCCAACTACATGTATCCATATAGGAGAAAACAGAATGAAACCTAAACATGAAAACGGTTACTGCAAAGGAACGGTTTAACCTAGAAGAAAGAAATTTGGTGAGCCAATTGGGACTGGTGTACTGATCATTACCTGCAAGTATCATCAAGATTGGGTGAAAAAATGTTTGCTGAGATTTCAGGAAACTCGTAGTTTTTTGGAAGCTTGGCAACCCTTTCAATGATAGTGATTCTCGTCAGTCTCTGCTTGGGGCTACTTCCATAGGAAACAAACCATAGCCATAGAACTTGGAACTACATTATTGTGCCAAGTTTCGAAAAGCTAGCACAATCCGTGTTTGATTTAGAGTTCCAAATATATGTATCCATATAGGGGAAAACAGAGTGAAACCTAAACAAGAAAACGGTTACTGCAAAGGAACGGTTTAACCAAGAAGAAGGAAATTTGGTCAGCTAAGTGGGACTGGTGTACTGATCATTACCTGCAAGTATCATCAAGATTGCGTCAAAAAATGTTTGCTGAGATTTCAGGAAACTCGTAGTTTTTTGGAAGCTTGGCAACCCCTTTCAATGAAAGTGATTCTCGTCAGTCTCTGCTTGGGGCTACTTCCATAGGACACAAACCATAGCCATAGAACTTGGAACTACATTATTGACGCCAATTTTCAAAGAGCTAGCACAAACCGTGTTTGATTTAGAGTTCCAAATACATGTATCCATATAGGAGAAAACAGAGTGAATCCTAAACATGAAAACGGTTACTGCAAAGGAACGGTTTAACCTAGAAGAATGAAATTTGGTGAGCCAAGTGGGACTGGTGTACTGACCATTACCTACAAGTATCATCAAGATTGGGTGAAAAAATGTTTGCTGAGAATTCAGGAAACTCGTAGTTTTGTGGAAGCTTGGCAACCCCTTTCAATGAAAGTGATCTTCGTCAGTCTCTGCTTGGGGCTACTTCCATAGGACACAAACCATAGCCATAGAACTTGGAACTACATTATTGTGCCAAGTTTCAAAGAGCTAGCACAAACCGTGTTTGATTTAGAGTTCCAACTACATGTATCCATATAGGAGAAAACAGAGTGAAACCTAAACATGAAAACGGTTACTGCAAGGAACGGTTTAACCTAGAAGAAAGAAATTTGGTGAGCCTAGTGGGATTTTTGTACTGATCATTAAATGGGAGTATCATCAAGATTGGGTGAAAAAATGATTGCTGAGATTTCAGGAAACTCGTAGTTTTTTGGCAGCGTGGCAACCCCTTTCAATGAGAGTGATTCTCGTCAGTCTCTGCTTGGGGCTACGTCCTAGGACACAAACCATAGCCATAGAACTTGGAACTACAGTATTGTGCCAAGTTCCAAAGAGCTAGCACAAACCGTGTTTGATTTACAGTTCCAACTACATGTATCCATATAGGAGAAAACAGAGTGAAACCTAAACATGAAAACGGTTACTGCAAAGGAAAGGTTTAACCTAGAAGAACGAAACTTGGTCAGCCAAGTGGGACTGGAGTCCTGATCATTACCTGCAAGTATCATCAAGATTGGGTGAAAAAATGTTTGCTGAGATTTCAGGAAACTCGAAGTTTTTTGGAAGCATGGCAACCTCTTTCAATGAAAGTGATTCTAGTCAGTCTCTGCTTGGGGCTACTTCCATAGGACACAAACCATAAGCATAGAACTTGGAACTACATTATAGTGCCAAGTTTCAAAGAGCTAGCACAAGCCGTGTTTGATTTAGAGTTCCAACTACATGTATCCATATAGGAGAAAACAGAGTGAAACCTAAACAAGAAAACGGTTACTGCAAAGGAACGGTTTAACCTAGAAGAAGGAAATTTGGTCAGCCAAGTGGGACTGGTGTACTGATCATTACCTGCAAGTATCATCAACATTGGGTGAAAAAATGTTTGCTGAGATTTCAGGAAACTCGTAGTTTTTTGGAAGCTTGGCAACCCCTTTCAATGAAAGTGATTCTCGTCAGTCTCTGCTTGGGGCTACTTCCATAGGACACAAACCATAGCCATAGAACTTGAAACTACATTATTGTGCCAATTTTCAAAGAGCTAGCACAAACCGTGTTTGATTTAGAGTTCCAAATACATGTATCCATATAGGAGAAAACAGAGTGAATCCTAAACATGAAAACGGTTACTGCAAAGGAACGGTTTAACCTAGAAGAATGAAATTTGGTGAGCCAAGTGGGACTGGTGTACTGACCATTACCTGCAAGTATCATCAAGATTGGGTGAAAAAATGTTTGCTGAGAATTCCGGAAACTCGTAGTTTTGTGGAAGCTTGGCAACCCCTTTCATTGAAAGTGATTCTCGTCAGTCTCTGCTTGAGGCTACTTCCATAGGACACAAACCATAGCCATAGAACTTGGAACTACATTATTGTGCCAAGTTTCAAAGAGCTAGCACAAACCGTGTTTGATTTAGAGTTCCAAATACATGTATCCATATAGGAGAAAACAGAGTGAAACCTAAACATGAAAACGGTTACTGCAAAGGAACGGTTTAACCTAGAAGAACGAAACGTGGTCAGCCAAGTGGGACTGGTGTACTGATCATTTCCTGCAAGTATCATCAAGATTGGGTGAAAAAATGTTTGCTGAGAAATCAGGAAACTCGTAGTTTTTTGGAAGCTTAGCAACCCCTTTCAGTGAAAGTGATTCTCGTCAGTCAATGCTTGGGGCTACTTCCATAGCAAACAAAACATAACCATAGAACTTGGAACTACATTATAGTGCCAAGTTTCAAAGAGCTAGGACAAACCGTGTTTGATTTAGAGTTCCAAATACATGTATCCATATAGGAGAAAACAGAGTGAAACCTAAACATGAAAACGGTTACTGCAAAGGAACAGTTTAACCTAGAAGAACGAAATTTGTTCAGCCAAGTGGGACTGGTGTACTGATCATTACCTGCCAGTATCATCAAGATTGGGTAAAAAAATGTTTGCTGAGATTTCAGGAAACTCGTAGTTTTTTGGAAGCTTGGCAACCCCTTTCAATGAAAGTGATTCTCGTCAGTTTCTGCTTGGGGCTACTTCCATAGGACACAAACCATAGCCATAGAACTTTAACTACATTATTGTGCCAAGTTTCAAAGTGCTAGCACAAACCGTGTTTGATTTAGAGTTCCAACTACATGTATCCATATAGGAGAAAACAGAATGAAACCTAAACATGAAAACGGTTACTGCAAAGGAACGGTTTAACCTTCAAGAAAGAAATTTGGTGAGCCAAGTGGAACTGGTGTACTGATCATTACCTGCAAGTATCATCAAGATTCGGTGAAAAAATGTTTGCTGAGATTTCAGGAAACTCGTAGTTTTTTGGAAGCTTGGCAACCCTTTCAATGATAGTGATTCTCGTCAGTCTCTGCTTGGGGCTACTTCCATAGGAAACAAACCATAGCCATAGAACTTGGAACTACATTATTGTGCCAAGTTTCGAAGACCTAGCACAAACCGTGTTTGATTTAGAGTTCCAACTACATGTATCCATATAGGAGAAAACAGAGTGAAACCTAAACATGAAAACGGTTACTGCAAAGGAACGGTTTAACCTAGAAGAAGGAAATTTGGTCAGCCAAGTGGGACTGGTGTACTGATCATTACCTGCAAGTATCATCAACATTAGGTGAAAAAATGTTTGCTGAGATTTCAGGAAACTCGTAGTTTTTTGGAAGCTTTGCAACCCGTTTCAATGAAAGTGATTCTCGTCAGTCTGTGCTTGGGGCTACTTCCATAGGACACAAACCATAGACATAGAACTTGGAACTACATTATTGTGCCAAGTTTCAAAGAGCTAGCACAAACCGTGTTTGATTTAGAGTTCCAACTACATGTATCCATATATGAGAAAACAGAGTGAATCCTAAACATGAAAACGGTTACTGCAAAGGAACGGTTTAACATAGAAGAACGAAATTTGGTGAGCCAAGTGGGACTGGTGTACTGATCATTACCTGCAAGTATCATCAAGATTGGGTGAAAAAATGTTTGCTGAGATTTCAGGAAACTCGTAGTTTTTTGGAAGCTTGGCAACCCCTTTCAATGAAAGTGATTCTCGTCAGTCTCTGCTTGGGGCTACTTCCTAGGACACAAACCATAGCCATATAACTTGGAACTACATTATTGGGCCAAGTTTCAAAGAGCTAGCACAAACCGTGTTTGATTTAGAGTTCCAACTACATGTATCCATATAGGAGAAAACAGAGTGAAACCTAAACATGAAAACGGTTACTGCAAAGGAATGGTTTAACCTAGAAGAACGAAATTTTGGTGAGCCAAGTGGGACTGGTGTAGTGATCATTACCTGCAAGTATCATCAAGTTTGGGTAAAAAAATGTTTGCTGAGATTTCAGGAAACTCGTAGATTTTTGGAAGCTTGGCAACCCCTTTCAATGAAAGTGATTCTCGTCAGTTTCTGCTTGGGGCTACTTCCATAGGACACAAACCATAGCCATAGAACTTTAACTACATTATTGTGCCAAGTTTCAACGTGCTAGCACAAACCGTGTTTGATTTAGAGTTCCAACTACATGTATCCATATAGGAGAAAACAGAATGAAACCTAAACATGAAAACGGTTACTGCAAAGGAACGGTTTAACCTAGAAGAAAGAAATTTGGTGAGCCAAGTGGAACTGGTGTACTGATCATTACCTGCAAGTATCATCAAGATTCGGTGAAAAAATGTTTGCTGAGATTTCAGGAAACTCGTAGTTTTTTGGAAGCTTGGCAACCCTTTCAATGATAGTGATTCTCGTCAGTCTCTGCTTGGGGCTACTTCCATAGGAAACAAACCATAGCCATAGAACTTGGAACTACATTATTGTGCCAAGTTTCGAAAAGCTAGCACAATCCGTGTTTGATTTAGAGTTCCAACTATATGTATCCATATAGGAGAAAACAGAGTGAAACCTAAACAAGAAAACGGTTACTGCAAAGGAACGGTTTAACCTAGAAGAAGGAAATTTGGTCAGCCAAGTGGGACTGGTGTACTGATCATTACCTGCAAGTATCATCAAGATTGCGTCAAAAAATGTTTGCTGAGATTTCAGGAAACTCGTAGTTTTTTGGAAGCTTGGCAACCCCTTTCAATGAAAGTGATTCTCGTCAGTCTCTGCTTGGGGCTACTTCCATAGGACACAAACCATAGCCATAGAACTTGGAACTACATTATTGACGCCAATTTTCAAAGAGCTAGCACAAACCGTGTTTGATTTAGAGTTCCAAATACATGTATCCATATAGGAGAAAACAGAGTGAATCCTAAACATGAAAACGGTAACTGCAAAGGAACGGTTTAACCTAGAAGAATGAAATTTGGTGAGCCAAGTGGGACTGGTGTACTGACCATTACCTACAAGTATCATCAAGATTGGGTGAAAAAATGTTTGCTGAGAATTCAGGAAACTCGTAGTTTTGTGGAAGCTTGGCAACCCCTTTCAATGAAAGTGATTCTCGTCAGTCTCTGCTTGGGGCTACTTCCATAGGACACAAAACATAGTGATAGAACTTGGAACTACATTATTGTGCCAAGTTTCAAAGAGCTAGCACAAACCGTGTTTGATTTAGAGTTCCAACTACATGTATCCATATAGGAGAAAACAGAGTGAAACCTAAACATGAAAACGGTTACTGCAAGGAACGGTTTAACCTAGAAGAAAGAAATTTGGTGAGCCTAGTGGGATTTTTGTACTGATCATTAAATGGGAGTATCATCAAGATTGGGTGAAAAAATGATTGCTGAGATTTCAGGAAACTCGTAGTTTTTTGGCAGCGTGGCAACCCCTTTCAATGAGAGTGATTCTCGTCAGTCTCTGCTTGGGGCTACGTCCTAGGACACAAACCATAGCCATAGAACTTGGAACTACATTATTGTGCCAAGTTCCAAAGAGCTAGCACAAACCGTGTTTGATTTACAGTTCCAACTACATGTATCCATATAGGAGAAAACAGAGTGAAACCTAAACATGAAAACGGTTACTGCAAAGGAAAGGTTTAACCTAGAGGAATGAAATTTGGTGAGCCAAGTGGGACTGGTGTACTGACCATTACCTGCAAGTATCATCAAGATTGGGTGAAAAAATGTTTGCTGAGAATTCCGGAAACTCGTAGTTTTGTGGAAGCTTGGCAACCCCTTTCAATGAAAGTGATTCTCGTCAGTCTCTGCTTGAGGCTACTTCCATAGGACACAAACCATAGCCATAGAACTTGGAACTACATTATTGTACCAAGTTTCAAAGAGCTAGCACAAACCGTGTTTGATTTAGAGTTCCAACTACATGTATCCATATAGGAGAAAACAGAGTGAAACCTAAACATGAAAACGGTTACTGCAAAGGAACGGTTTAACCTAGAAGAACGAAACTTGGTCAGCCAAGTGGGACTGGTGTACTGATCATTTCCTGCAAGTATCATCAAGATTGGGTGAAAAAATGTTTGCTGAGAAATCAGGAAACTCGTAGTTTTTTGGAAGCTTAGCAACCCCTTTCAGTGAAAGTGATTCTCGTCAGTCAATGCTTGGGGCTAATTCCATAGCAAACAAAACATAACCATAGAACTTGGAACTACATTATAGTGCCAAGTTTCAAAGAGCTAGGACAAACCGTGTTTGATTTAGAGTTCCAAATACATGTATCCATATAGGAGAAAACAGAGTGAAACCTAAACATGAAAACGGTTACTGCAAAGGAACAGTTTAACCTAGAAGAACGAAATTTGTTCAGCCAAGTGGGACTGGTGTACTGATCATTACCTGCCAGTATCATCAAGATTGGGTAAAAAAATGTTTGCTGAGATTTCAGGAAACTGGTAGTTTTTTGGAAGCTTGGCAACCCCTTTCAATGAAAGTGATTCTCGTCAGTTTCTGCTTGGGGCTACTTCCATAGGACACAAACCATAGCCATAGAACTTTAACTACATTATTGTGCCAAGTTTCAAAGTGCTAGCACAAACCGTGTTTGATTTAGAGTTCCAACTACATGTATCCATATAGGAGAAAACAGAATGAAACCTAAACATGAAAACGGTTACTGCAAAGGAACGGTTTAACCTAGAAGAAAGAAATTTGGTGAGCCAAGTGGAACTGGTGTACTGATCATTACCTGCAAGTATCATCAAGATTCGGTGAAAAAATGTTTGCTGAGATTTCAGGAAACTCGTAGTTTTTTGGAAGCTTGGCAACCCTTTCAATGATAGTGATTCTCGTCAGTCTCTGCTTGGGGCTACTTCCATAGGAAACAAACCATAGCCATAGAACTTGGAACTACATTATTGTGCCAAGTTTCGAAGACCTAGCACAAACCGTGTTTGATTTAGAGTTCCAACTACATGTATCCATATAGGAGAAAACAGAGTGAAACCTAAACATGAAAACGGTTACTGCAAAGGAACGGTTTAACCTAGAAGAAGGAAATTTGGTCAGCCAAGTGGGACTGGTGTACTGATCATTACCTGCAAGTATCATCAACATTAGGTGAAAAAATGTTTGCTGAGATTTCAGGAAACTCGTAGTTTTTTGGAAGCTTTGCAACCCGTTTCAATGAAAGTGATTCTCGTCAGTCTCTGCTTGGGGCTACTTCCATAGGACACAAACCATAGACATAGAACTTGGAACTACATTATTGTGCCAAGTTTCAAAGAGCTAGCACAAACCGTGTTTGATTTAGAGTTCCAACTACATGTATCCATATATGAGAAAACAGAGTGAATCCTAAACATGAAAACGGTTACTGCAAAGGAACGGTTTAACATAGAAGAACGAAATTTGGTGAGCCAAGTGGGACTGGTGTACTGATCATTACCTGCAAGTATCATCAAGATTGGGTGAAAAAATGTTTGCTGAGATTTCAGGAAACTCGTAGTTTTTTGGAAGCTTGGCAACCCCTTTCAATGAAAGTGATTCTCGTCAGTCTCTGCTTGGGGCTACTTCCATAGGACACAAACCATAGCCATAGAACTTGGAACTACATTATTGGGCCAAGTTTCAAAGAGCTAGCACAAACCGTGTTTGATTTAGAGTTCCAACTACATGTATCCATATAGGAGAAAACAGAGTGAAACCTAAATATGAAAACGTTTACTGCAAACGAACGGTTTAACCTAGAAGAACAAAATTTTAGTGAGCCAAGTAGGATTGGTGTAGTGATCATTAAATGGAAGTATCATCAACATTGGGTGAAAAAATGTTTGCTGAGATTTCAGGAAACTCGTAGTTTTTTGGAAGATTGGCAACCCCTTTCAATGAAAGTGATTCTCGTCAGTCTCTGCTAGGGGCTACTTCCATAGGACACAAACCATAGCCATAGAACTTGGAACTACATTATTGTGCCAATTTTCAAAGAGCTAGCACAAACCGTGTTTGATTTAGAGTTCCAAATACATGTATCCATATAGGAGAAAACAGAGTGAATCCTAAACATGAAAACGGTTATTGCAAAGGAACGGTTTAACCTAGAAGAACGAAACTTGGTCAGCCAAGTGGGACTGGAGTACTGATCATTACCTGCAAGTATCATCAAGATTGGGTGAAAAAATGTTTGCTGAGATTTCAGGAAACTCGTAGTTTTTTGGAAGCTTGGCAACCTCTTTCAATGAAAGTGATTCTAGTCAGTCTCTGCTTGGGGCTACTTCCATAGGACACAAACCATAGCCATAGAGCTTGGAACTACATTATAGTGCCAAGTTTCAAAGAGCTAGCACAAACCGTGTTCTATTAAGAGTTCCAACTACATGTATCAATATAAGAGAAAAGAGAGTGAAACCTGAACATGAAAACGGTTACTGCAAAGGAACGGTTTAACCTAGAAGAACGAAATTTTGGTGAGCCTAGTGGGATTGGTGTACTGATCATTAAATGGAAGTATCATCAATATTGGGTGAAAAAATGTTTGCTGAGAAATCAGGAAACTCGTAGTTTTTTGGAAGCTTGGCAACCCCTTTCAATGAAAGTGATTCTCGTCAGTCTCTGCTTGGGGCTACTTCCTTAGGAAACAAACCATAGCCATGGAACTTGGAACTACATTATTGTGCCAAGTTTCAAAGAGCTAGCACAAACCATGTTTGATTTAGAGTTCCAAATACATGCATCCATATAGGAGAAAACAGAGTGAAACCTAAACATGAAAACGGTTACTGCAAAGGAACGGTTTAACCTAGAAGAACGAAATTTGGTCAGCCAAGTGGGACTGGTGTACTGATCATTACCTGCAAGTATCATCAAGATTGGGTGAAAAAATGTTTGCTGAGATTTCCGGAAACTAGTAGTTTTTGGGAAGCTTGGCAACCCCTTTCAATGAAAGTGATTCTCGTCAGTCTCTGCTTGGGGCTACTTCCAAAGGACACAAACCATAGCCATAGAACTTGGAAATACATTATTGTGGCAAGTTTCAAAGAGCTAGCACAAACCGTGTTTGATTTAGAGTTCCAACTACATGTATCCATATAGGAGAAAACAGAGTGAAACCTAAACATGAAAACGGTTACTGCAAAGGAACGGTTTAACCTAGAAGAACGAAATTTGGTGAGCCTAGTGGGATTGGTGTACTAATCATTAAATGGAAGTATCATCAAGATTGGGTGAAAAAATGTTTGCTGAGATTTCAGGAAACTCGTACTTTTTGGAAGCTTTTCAACCCCTTTCAATGAAAGTGATTCTCGTCAGTCTCTGCTTGGGGCTACTTCCATAAGACACAAACCATAACCATAGAACTAGGAACTACATTATAATGCCAAGTTTCAAAGAGCTAGCACAAACCGGGTTTGATTTAGAGTTCCAACTACATGTATCCATATAGGAGAAAACAGAGTGAAACCTAAACATGAAAACGGTTACTGCAAACGAACGGTTTAACCTAGAAGAATGAAATTTGGTGAGCCAAGTGGGACTGGTGTACTGATCCTTACCTGCAAGTATCATCAAGATTGGGTAAAAAAATGTTTGCTGAGATTTCAGAAAACTCGTAGTTTTTTGGATGCTTGGCAACCCCTTTCAATGAAAGTGATTCTCGTGAGTCTCTGCTTGGGGCTACTTCCATAGGACACAAACCATAGCCATAGAACTTGGAACTACATTATTTTGCCAAGTTTCATAGAGCTATCACAAACCGTGTTTGATTTAGAGTTCCAAATACAAGTATCCATATAGGAGAAAACAAAGTGAATCCTAAACATGAAAACGGTTAATGCAAAGGAACGGTTTAACCTAGAAGAACGAAATTTGGTGAGCCAAGTGGGACTGCTGTACTGATCATTACCTGCAAGTATCATCAAGATTGGGTGAAAAAATGTTTGATGAGAATTCAGGAAACTCGTTTTTTTTTGGAAGCTTGGCAACCCCTTTCAATGAAAGTGATTCTCGTCAGTCTCTGCTTGGGGCTACATCCATAGGACACAAACCATAGCCATAGAACTTTGAACTACATTATTGTGCCAAGTTTCAAAGAGCTAGCACAAACCGTGTTTGATTTAGAGTTCCAACTACATGTATCCATATATGAGAAAACAGAGTGAAACCTAAACATGAAAACGGTTACTGCAAAGGAACGGTTTAACCTAGAAGAACGAAATTTGGTGAGCCCAGGGGGATTGGTGTACTGATCATTAAATGGAAGTATCATAAAGATTGGGAGAAAAATGTTTGCTGAGATTTCAGGAAACTCGTAGTTTTTTGGAAGCTTGGCAACCCCTTTCAATGAAAGTGATTCTCGTCAGTCTCTGCTTGGTGCTACTTCCATAGGACACAAACCATAGCCATAGAACTTGGAACTACATTATAATGCCAAGTTTCAAAGAGCTAGCACAAACCGTGTTTGATTTAGAGTTCCAACTACATGTATCCATATAGGAGAAAACAGAGTGAAACCTAAACATGAAAACGGTTAGTGTAAAGGAACGGTTTAACCTAGAAGAACAAAGTTTGGTGAGCCAAGTCGGACTGGTGTACTGATCATTACATGCAAGTATCATCAAGATTGGGAGAAAAAATGTTTGCTGAGATTTCAGGAAACTCGCAGTTTTTTGGAAGCTTGGAAACCCTTTTCAATGAAAGTCATTCTCGTCAGTCTCTGCTTGGGGTTACTTCCATAGGACACAAACCATAAGCATAGAACTTGGAACTACATTATAGTGCCAAGTTTCAAAGAGCTAGCACAAACCGTGTTTGATTTAGAGTTCCAACTACATGTATCCATATAGGAGAAAACAGAGTGAAACCTAAACATGAAAACGGTTACTGCAAAGGAACGGTTTAACCTAGAAGAACGAAATTTGGTGAGCCTAGTGGGATTGGTGTACTCATCATTAAATGTAAGTATCATCAATATTGGGTGAAAAAATGTTTGCTGAGATTTCCGGAAACTCGTAGTTTTTTGGAAGCTTGGCAACCCCTTTCAATGAAAGTGATTCTCGTCAGTCTCTGCTTGGGGCTACTTCCTAGGACACAAACCATAGCCATAGAACTTGGAACTACATTATTGGGCCAAGTTTCAAAGAGCTAGCAAAAACCGTGTTTGATTTAGCGTTCCAAATACATGTATCCATATAGGAGAAAACAGAGTGAAACCTAAACATGAAAACGGTTACTACAAAGGAACGGTTTAACCTAGAAGAACGAAATTTGGTGAGCCAAGTGGGACTGGTGTACTGATCATTACCTGCAAGTATCATCAAGATTGGGTAAAAAAAATGTTTGCTGAGATTTCAGGAAACTCGTAGTTTTTTGGAAGCTTGGCAACCCCTTTCAATGAAAGTGATTCTCGTCAGTCTCTGCTTGGGTCTACTTCCATAGGACACGAACCATAGCCGTAGAACTTGGAACTACATTATTGTGCCAAGTTTCAAAGAGCTAGCACAAACCGTGTTTGATTTAGAGTTCCAACTACATGTATCCATATAGGAGGAAACAGAGTGAAACCTAAACATGAAAACGGTTACTGCAAAGGAACGGTTTAACCTAGAAGAAGGAAATTTGGTCAGCCATGTCGGACTGGTGTACTGATCATTACCTGCAAGTATCATCAACATTGGGTGAAAAAATGTTTGCTGAGATTTCAGGAAACTCTTAGTTTTTTGAAGCTTGGCAACCCCTTTCAATGAAAGTGATTCTCGTCAGTCTCGGCTTGGGGCTACTTCCTAGGACACAAACCATAGCCATAGAACTTGGAACTACATTATTGTGCCAAGATTCAAAGAGCTAGCACAAACCGGGTTTGATTTAGAGTTCCAACTACATGTATCCATATAGGAGAAAACAGAGTGAAACCTAAATATGAAAACGTTTACTGCAAACGAATGGTTTAATCTAGAAGAACGAAATTTTGGTGAGCCAAGTGGGATTGGTGTAGTGATCATTAAATGGAGGTATCATCAACATTTGGTGAAAAAATGTTTGCTGAGATTTCAGGAAACTCGTAGTTTTTTGGTAGTTTGGCAACCCTTTCAATGAAAGTGATTCTCGTCAGTCTCTGCTTGGGGCTACTTCCATAGGAAACAAACCATAGACATAGAACTTGGAACTACATTATTGTGCCAAGTTTCAAAGAGCTAGCACAAACCGTGTTTGATTTAGAGTTCCAACGACATGTATCCAAATTGGAGAAAACAGAGTGAAACCTAAACATGAAAACGGTTACTGCAAAGGAACGGTTTAACCTAGAAGAACGAAACGTGGTGAGCAAAGTGGGACTGGTGTACTGATCATTACGTGCAAGTATCATCAAGTTTGGGTGAAAAAATGTTTGCTGAGATTTCAGGAAACTCGTTGTTTTCTGGAAGCTTGGCAACCCGTTTCAATGAAAGTGATTCTCGTCAGTCTCTGCTTGGGGCTACTTCCATAGGACAAAAACCATAGCCATAGAAGTTGGAACTACATTATTGTGCCAAGTTTCAAAGAGCTAGCACAAACCGTGTTTGATTTAGAGTTCCAACTACATGTATCCATATATGAGAAAAAAGAGTGAAACCTAAACATGAAAACGGTTACTGCAAAGGAACTGTTTAACATAGAAGAACGAAATTTGGTGAGCCAAGTGGGACTGGTGTACTGATCATTACCTGCAAGTATTATCAAGACTGGGTGAAAAAATGTTTGCTGAGATTTCAGGAAATTCGTAGTTTTTGGAAGCTTGGCAACCCCTTTCAATGAAAGTGATTCTCGTCAGTCTCTGCTTGGGGCTTCTTCCTAGGACAGAAACCATAGCCATAGAACTTGGAACTACATTATTGTGCCAAGTTTCAAAGAGCTAGCACAAACCGTGTTTGATTTAGAGTTCCAACTACATGTATCCATATAGGAGAAAACAGAGTGAAACCTAAACATGAAAACGGTTACTGCAAAGCAACGGTTTAACCTAGAAGAACGAAACTAGGTCAGCCAAGTGGGACTGGTGTACTGATCATTACCTGCAAGTATCATCAAGATTGGGTGAAAAAATGTTTGCTGAGATTTCAGGAAACTCGTAGTTTTTTGGAAGCTTCGCAACCCCTTTCAATGAAAGTGATTCTCGTCAGTCTCTGCTTGTGGCTACTTCAATAGGACACAAACCACCACGATAGAACTTGTAACTACATTATTGTGCCAAGTTTCAAAGAACTAGCACAAACCGTGTTTGATTTAGAGTTCCAAATACATGTATCCATATAGGAGAAAACAGAGTGAATCCTAAACATGAAAACGGTTCCTTCAAAGGAACGGTTTAACCTAGAAGAACGAAATTTGGTGAAACAAGTGGGATTGGTGTACTGATCATTACCTGCAAGTATCATCAAGATTGGGTGAAAAAATGTTTGCTGAGATTTCAGGAATCTCGCAGAATTTTGGAAGCTTGGCTACCCCTTTCAATGAAAGTGATTCTCGTCAGTCTCTGCTTGGGGCTACTTCCATAGGACACAAACCATAACCATAGAACTTGGAACTACATTATTCTGCCAAGTTTCATAGAGCTATCACAAACCGTGTTTGATTTAGAGTTCCAAATACAAGTATCCATATAGGAGAAAACAAAGTGAATCCTAAACATGAAAACGGTTAATGCAAAGGAACGGTTTAACCTAGAAGAACGAAATTTGGTGAGCCAAGTGGGACTGCTGTACTGATCATTACCTGCAAGTATCATTAAGATTGGGTGAAAAAATGTTTGATGAGAATTCAGGAAACACGTAGTTTTTTGGAAGCTTGGCAACCCCTTTCAATGAAAGTGATTCTCGTCAGTCTCTGCTTGGGGCTACATCCATAGGACACAAACCATAGCCATAGAACTTGGAACTACATTATTGTGCCAAGTTTCAAAGAGCTAGCACAAACTGTGTTTGATTTAGCGTTCCAACTACATGTATCCATATATGAGAAAACAGAGTGAAACCTAAACATGAAAACGGTTACGGCAAAGGAACGGTTTAACCTACAAGAACGAAATTTGGTGAGCCCAGTGGGATTGGTGTACTGATCATTAAATGGAAGTATCATAAAGATTGGGAGAAAAAATGTTTGCTGAGATTTCAGGAAACTCGTAGTTTTTTGGAAGCTTGGCAACCCCTTTCAATGAAAGTGATTCTCGTCAGTCTATGCTTGGTGCTACTTCCATAGGACACAAACCATAGCCATAGAACTTGGAACTACATTATAATGCCAAGTTTCAAAGAGCTAGCACAAACCGTGTTTGATTTAGAGTTCCAACTACATGCATCCATATAGGAGAAAACAGAGTGAAACCTAAACATGAAAACGGTTACGGCAAAGGAACGGTTTAACCTAGAAGAACGAAATTTGGTGAGCCTACTTAGATTGGTGTACTGATCATTAAATGGAAGTTTCATAAAGATTGGGTGAAAAAATATATGCTGAGATTTCAGGAAACTCGTAGTTTTTTGGAAGCTTGGCAACCCCTTTCAATGAAAGTGATTCTCGTCAGTCTCTGCTTGGGGCTACTTCCATAGGACACAAACCATAGTGATAGAACTTGGAACTACATTATTGGGCCAAGTTTCAAAGAGCTAGCACAAACCGTGTTTGATTTAGAGTTCCAACTACATGTATCCATATAGGAGAAAACAGAGTGAAACCTATATATGAAAATGTTTACTGCAAACGAACAATTTAACCTAGAAGAACGAAATTTTGGTGAGCCAAGTGGGATTGGTGTAGTGATCATTAAATGGAGGTATCATCAACATTGGGTGAAAAAATGTTTGCTGAGATATCAGGAAACTCGTAGTTTTTTGGAACCTTGGCAACCATTTCAATGAAAGTGATTCTCGTCAGTCTGTCCTTGGGGCTACTTCCATAGGAAACAAACCATAGCCATGAAACTTGGAACTACATTATTGTGCCAAGTTTCAAAGAGCTAGCACAAACCGTGTTTGATTTAGAGTTCCAACTACATGCATCCATATAGGAGAAAACAGAGTGAAACCTAAACATGAAAACGGTTACTGCAAAGGAACGGTTTAACCTAGAAGAACGAAATTTGGTCAGCCAAGTGGGACTGGTGTACTGATCATTACCTGCAAGAATCATCAAGATTGGGTGGAAAAATGTTTGCTGAGATTTCCGGAAACTAGTAGTTTTTGGGAAGCTTGGCAACCCCTTTCAATGAAAGTGACTCTCGTCAGTCTCTGCTTGGGGCTACTTCCAAAGGACACAAACCATTGCCATAGAACTTGGAACTACATTATTGTGGCAAGTTTCAAAGAGCTAGCACAAAACGTGTTTGATTTAGAGTTCCAACTACATGTATCCATATAGGAGAAAACAGAGTGAAACCTAAACATGAAAACGGTTACTGCAAAGGAACGGTTTAACCTAGAAGAACGAAATTTGGTGAGCCTAGTGGGATTGGTGTACTCATCATTAAATGTAAGTATCATCAATATTGGGTGAAAAAATGTTTGCTGAGATTTCCGGAAACTCGTAGTTTTTTGGAAGCTTGGCAACCCTTTCAATGAAAGTGATTCTCGTCAGTCTCTGCTTGGGGCTACTTCCTAGGACACAAACCATAGCCATAGAACTTGGAACTACATTATTGGGCCAAGTTTCAAAGAGCTAGCAAAAACCGTGTTTGATTTAGCGTTCCAAATACATGTATCCATATAGGAGAAAACAGAGTGAAACCTAAACATGAAAACGGTTACTACAAAGGAACGGTTTAACCTAGAAGAACGAAATTTGGTGAGCCAAGTGGGACTGGTGTACTGATCATTACCTGCAAGTATCATCAAGATTGGGTAAAAAAAATGTTTGCTGAGATTTCAGGAAACTCGTAGTTTTTTGGAAGCTTGGCAACCCCTTTCAATGAAAGTGATTCTCGTCAGTCTCTGCTTGGGTCTACTTCCATAGGACACGAACCATAGCCGTAGAACTTGGAACTACATTATTGTGCCAAGTTTCAAAGAGCTAGCACAAACCGTGTTTGATTTAGAGTTCCAACTACATGTATCCATATAGGAGGAAACAGAGTGAAACCTAAACATGAAAACGGTTACTGCAAAGGAACGGTTTAACCTAGAAGAAGGAAATTTGGTCAGCCATGTCGGACTGGTGTACTGATCATTACCTGCAAGTATCATCAACATTGGGTGAAAAAATGTTTGCTGAGATTTCAGGAAACTCTTAGTTTTTTGAAGCTTGGCAACCCCTTTCAATGAAAGTGATTCTCGTCAGTCTCGGCTTGGGGCTACTTCCTAGGACACAAACCATAGCCATAGAACTTGGAACTACATTATTGTGCCAAGATTCAAAGAGCTAGCACAAACCGGGTTTGATTTAGAGTTCCAACTACATGTATCCATATAGGAGAAAACAGAGTGAAACCTAAATATGAAAACGTTTACTGCAAACGAATGGTTTAATCTAGAAGAACGAAATTTTGGTGAGCCAAGTGGGATTGGTGTAGTGATCATTAAATGGAGGTATCATCAACATTTGGTGAAAAAATGTTTGCTGAGATTTCAGGAAACTCGTAGTTTTTTGGTAGTTTGGCAACCCTTTCAATGAAAGTGATTCTCGTCAGTCTCTGCTTGGGGCTACTTCCATAGGAAACAAACCATAGACATAGAACTTGGAACTACATTATTGTGCCAAGTTTCAAAGAGCTAGCACAAACCGTGTTTGATTTAGAGTTCCAACGACATGTATCCAAATTGGAGAAAACAGAGTGAAACCTAAACATGAAAACGGTTACTGCAAAGGAACGGTTTAACCTAGAAGAACGAAACGTGGTGAGCAAAGTGGGACTGGTGTACTGATCATTACGTGCAAGTATCATCAAGTTTGGGTGAAAAAATGTTTGCTGAGATTTCAGGAAACTCGTTGTTTTCTGGAAGCTTGGCAACCCGTTTCAATGAAAGTGATTCTCGTCAGTCTCTGCTTGGGGCTACTTCCATAGGACAAAAACCATAGCCATAGAAGTTGGAACTACATTATTGTGCCAAGTTTCAAAGAGCTAGCACAAACCGTGTTTGATTTAGAGTTCCAACTACATGTATCCATATATGAGAAAAAAGAGTGAAACCTAAACATGAAAACGGTTACTGCAAAGGAACTGTTTAACATAGAAGAACGAAATTGGTGAGCCAAGTGGGACTGGTGTACTGATCATTACCTGCAAGTATTATCAAGACTGGGTGAAAAAATGTTTGCTGAGATTTCAGGAAATTCGTAGTTTTTTGGAAGCTTGGCAACCCCTTTCAATGAAAGTGATTCTCGTCAGTCTCTGCTTGGGGCTTCTTCCTAGGACAGAAACCATAGCCATAGAACTTGGAACTACATTATTGTGCCAAGTTTCAAAGAGCTAGCACAAACCGTGCTTGATTTAGAGTTCCAACTACATGTATCCATATAGGAGAAAACAGAGTGAAACCTAAACATGAAAAAGGTTACTGCAAAGCAACGGTTTAACCTAGAAGAACGAAACTAGGTCAGCCAAGTGGGACTGGTGTACTGATCATTACCTGCAAGTATCATCAAGATTGGGTGAAAAAATGTTTGCTGAGATTTCAGGAAACTCGTAGTTTTTTGGAAGCTTCGCAACCCCTTTCAATGAAAGTGATTCTCGTCAGTCTCTGCTTGTGGCTACTTCAATAGGACACAAACCACCACGATAGAACTTGTAACTACATTATTGTGCCAAGTTTCAAAGAACTAGCACAAACCGTGTTTGATTTAGAGTTCCAAATACATGTATCCATATAGGAGAAAACAGAGTGAATCCTAAACATGAAAACGGTTCCTTCAAAGGAACGGTTTAACCTAGAAGAACGAAATTTGGTGAAACAAGTGGGATTGGTGTACTGATCATTACCTGCAAGTATCATCAAGATTG